>NC_079193.1:121917259-122077259 GCF_029499605.1 Hyla sarda | reverse complement strand
AATGAAAAATCTGCAAAAATATTTAAAAATTCCGCCTTCACTTTTTGCTTTTATTTCTGTGAAACACCTAAAGGGTTAATAAACTTCTTTAATGTAATTGACTACTTTAAGGGGTGCAGTTTTTAAAATGGGGTGACTTATGGGGGATATCTAACATACAAGGCCAGATTTTGCCATTTTCTTGAAAATCTAGAAAATTGCTGCTAAACTTTTATAGGGGGAGATTTATCAAAACCTGTGCAGAGGAAAAGTTGCCCAGTTGCCCATGGCAACCAATCAGATTTCTTCTTTCATTTTTAATAAGGCCTCTGCAAAATGAAAGAAGCATTCTGATTGGTTGTTATGGGCAACTGGGCAACTTTTCCTCTGCACAGGTATTGATAAATCTGCCCCATAAACCTTCTAACATTCTAAAAATGAAGAAAAAAAAAATTATCAAATGATGGGAACATAAAGTAGACATATTGTAGATGTGAATTAATTATTAATTTGGTGCAGCATGACTATTTGTACGAGCAGAAAATGTCAAATCTAGAAAAATGCTAATTTTTTCTTTTTTTCTTTGGCTAAATTTTGGAGTTTTTCACAAAAAAACACTAAATAGATCAATCAAAATTTACCACTAATGTAAAGTACAATATGTCACGAAAAAAGTCTCAGAATCGCTTTAATAAGTTTTCAGATTTTCAAAATTTGCCTTCGTCATTAAGGTCAAAACAGGCTAAGGAGTAAAGGGGTTAAAATAAAATACGAATGTGCATTTTACGATGTGTGAACTTTTTTTTCCTGCTTTTAGAAAAGATCCTCATGGTTTCTTTGCTTATCCTGTTACGGATCAGATTGCTCCTGGTTATTTCATGATCATAAAGCATCCAATGGACTTCAGCACTATGAAGGAAAAGATAGCTGCAAACGAATACAAGTCAATCACAGAATTTAAGGTATTTTAAGCCACAGAATATTCTTATCTGTTTCATACTAAACTGCACTGGGGTTAATCGCTTGATGTCGTATATCTTGATTTTTCCAAACCACTTAAAGGTTGGTACATAAAAAGAGAATGCTAAGGCTGGGAAATGTGTATAAGTAGGTAAGTAACTGGCTCAGAGATTGTACACACAGGGTGGTTATTAATGGTACATACTCAGATTGGGTGACTGTTACTAGTGGGATACCACAGAGGTCAGTTTTGCATCCTATTTGTTATTTATTTTTATATTTAGAGTGATTTTAACACTGTGTAGTGACTAACACAGTGCACTGTTACAAATTGATCTGGATAGGTTGGAGGTTTGGGTTGAGAGGTGGCAGTTGAGTTTCAATACTGATAAATGTAAGGTTCTGCACATGTGGAGGAAACATCCAAGCTGGGAATATGTATTAAATGGGGAAAATCCTGGGGATGACTTACATGAAAAAGGACTTAGGCGTTTTACTTAACAGTAAATTTAGCTGCTGCCAAGGGGTGCATCAACAGGGGCATAGATGCACACAACAAGGAAATTATTCTACCACTGCACAAATCACTAATCAGACCACACATGAATTACTGTGTACAGTACTGGGCACCTGTGTACAAGAAAGATATAGTGGAGCTAGAGGTTCAAAGATGGACAACCAGAGTAATAAGAGGAATGGGGGAACTACAGAACCCAGAAAGATTATCAGAACTAGGATTATTTAGTTTAGAAAAAAGACTGCTTTGTGGGTGACCTAATAACTATGTATAGAGTATATCAGGGACAGTATAGATATCTCTCTCAAGGTCTATAAGGACCCAAGACTGTATCTAAACAAGGGGGCATCCTTCACGGCTAGAGGAAAGAAGGTTTTTACACCAGCAAATACAGGGCTCTTTACTGTAAGAGCAGTGAGACTATGAAACTCTGTCTGAGCAAGTGGTCATGGTGAACTCAATAAAAGAGTTCAGAGGGGGCCGGGATGCATTTCTGGAGAGTAACAACATTAGAGATTATGTATACAAGATTTATAAGAACAGAACGTTGATCCCAGAGATTTATTCTGGATGAACACAGAAGGGACAATGGTTAAACTCTGGTAAATATTTGTGTGAATTTCTTTGATACACTTCGTGCGTGAGTGTGTGTTTTTTTTGTTTTTGTTTTTTCTTTTTGTTGACAACCACAGGCAAGTAAAATTTGCCCATGGATAAGATAAATGTTTTGCTGGAAGAAATTGTTTTTGAGTTTAGGTTTATTTATTAAACAGAATATATCACGGAGACAGGAGGGGACGTGGTGTTACGTCACATCTCCAGTCCCGGAAAGAAAGAGCTTTCCGAGACTGGAGACGCAGCCCAGCATAGAGTGCGGGTGCTGCACGGAGATTGCTGCGGGCCCCCCGCAATAAGACATCTTATCCCCTATCCTTTGGATAGGGGATAAGATGTCTTTGGCCAGATAACCCCTTTAAGTTATCCTCCTCTGTTGTGGTTACCTTACCCAGTGTCATCTGCATATATAGAAATCAGTTCAAATGCCTTTTGAAAAGTCCAGATATACAACATCCACAGCTTTACCCCAGTCCAATCTAGAACTGACCTCCTCATAGAAGCTGATCAGATTAGTATGACAGGACCGATCCTGTATAAACCCATGCTGGTGCTGTGTTAGAAGGTTATTTTCATTAAGATACTCCAGAAAAGATACTCCAGAATAGTATCCCTAAGAAAACCCATCAAATATTTTACCCACTCTAGTTATTAAAGGAAAACTCAGGGGAAAAATTAACTTATCCCCTATCCACTGGATTGGGGATAAGTAGCTCTCTCCCGGCTCTCTTACCGAGGAGTGTGTATCGTCTACCGGTAGACTGTACGCAACTCCTTTCATTTCTATAGGAGCGCAGATGATGCCAGAGTGCTGTACATTTTGGCACTCCCATAGAAATGAACGTAGCGCATGTGCCGGCTGCAGCACACGCACCACATTGAGTGCAGGGTTCCGTCCCATTGATCACGGGGTCCTAGCGGTCGGACACCCGCAGTCAGCTATTTATTCTGTATCCTAAGGATAAGGGGATAATTTTCGACAGAGATCTCCTTTAAACTTACAGGCCTATAGTTTCCAGGATCCCTTTTTTGTTTTCATATTGGCAGCACATTTGCTAAGCACCAGTCCTGTGGAAGAATCCCTATCATTATAGAATCTTTACTTTTAGTTTTAAGTTTCTTATTATTTATGTAGATGAACACTATTTTTGTTCTCTTCTTACTTTCTATGGAAATCGCTTTCTCTAGGAATGTCCCAATATAATTTTATAAGATTGAATACCAATACTTCTATTCAATTACCGATGCCTATTATAACAATATTAACCCTGTACTGCAATTGTACAGGATTAACATGCACAGTTACATCACAGTACAGGATTCATATGCACAGTTACATCACTGTACTGGGTTCATATTTCACAGTGACATCAGAGTAAAGGGTTAATATGCACAGTGATGTCAAAATCAGACAGTACATGGTTTAGCACACAGTGAGTGTTTCACAGTATGGGGTTGTGTTTGCACAGTATAGCATGATGAGGATGATCATGGGCCAGCCCAAGGCAGGTTAAGCGTTATTAGTCTGTGTTTGTTTTTTTGCGGCCTGCCCTTAATGTCCACTCGCTGGCCGCTGCTGCGTGGTGGTGGTGGTGGTGGGGGGTTGGGTGTAAGGCACAGGCAACAGCTGCATGCCTGTGCTGCTCCTTAACTGTTTTGGAATGACCGTGGACTGGACGCACCTCAGGCAGCAGGCAGGCAGCCACAGACTTGTTGAGGGCCGGCGATCCTTCTTTCTCCCCTGAGGTCTGGAAACGGGAACGTAGGAGACTCTTTCTTAAAGAGGCAGAGAGGGGCTCAGAGTAGCCGTAGATCTTCAATTATATGTATAAAAGTATTGTAATATTTGTACTAGTACTGGTATTGAGACGTCCCTAGCTTTCTCTGTTGCTATTTTTGCTAATTTTGTTTGCTTTTTACAGAATGTATTCTTCTCCTTTATAATTTTTTAACACTTCCCTACAACATTCTTGTTTCAGTATTCCTCTTCTGTTGCTTGAGAACAAAGTCCCAATGTATGTCACTAAGGCCCTCACTTCTGCTGTTTGTTTTTGCAGCCCCACTAGTATACATCTTCTTATGGGATAAATTATAACTAATTATGTTGAGGTCACTATTACCAAGATGACACCCTACCTTGACTTCAGATACTATATCTGACCTATTAGTAAGTACTATATAAGGTCTAGAAGTGCCCCTGAATTGTTGCACATTTTTACAGCATGTTAGTTATTTTTGTAGTGATCCTTCCAAAAATTGTTTAAAAATTACATGTTTGTACCATATTTTGCACAATTGCAGTACAATATCAACATTTTCGCCATGATTTTGGAAAGCTCACAGCACAAACAGAAAAAATACAATGTGTGAACACACCCTCAGGGGAAGTGTATTACTACTACAGTATATCTCTTTATCCCATAGCAATAGTAGGTATACAGATCTGGGTGGGGTAGGAAGGAAATCTGGGAGATGATGTCATCCTGGTGATGTCACCTTCCAATGATCTCCTGTACGAGGCAGACTCTTTCCTCAGGAATGCAGGGTCCGCCGCCTCTCACCATTGCCTTCTGGCCCCATCTTCAGAGATGCACTGATGCTGAACAGATGTGACGGCCCAATCACCAGCCGAGACAGGACCCATTCACTAACAGTTCATTATTTAACGAATAATACACTTTTTTTTGCTGAAAAATATAACATTTAATAATAATTTAGTGTAAAAGCATCAATGGCCATTAAAAAGTTTTCTGACAACAATATTTAAACTTGTGTGTTTCACAGGCCGATTTTAAACTTATGTGCGATAATGCAATGACATACAACCGCCCGGAAACAGTCTACTATAAGTTGGCAAAGAAGCTACTACATACAGGCTTCAAGATGATGAGTAAGGTAGGAGTAAAGTTTTCGTAAATGTATGCTTTTTTTTTTGTTCCCATCTTTCATTCGATCTTAAGTTTGCCACTAGCAACTGTATATCACATAAAATTAGTATACAAAAAGAAGGTTGCAGAAGTACTCTTGGTCAAAAAATTTAGGCTCTTAGTGCACTTTTTGACTTAAACGTGCCCCCCATCCACCACGCGGAGGTGGCCTCACTTCGGATGGATCCCTAACACTCTCATTCCACTCACCTCTGCTAGTTTACTAAAACAATAAAATTACAGCACAGCTTCCCATAGGGTAGCAATGTTCAGACATTCAATAGGGGTTCAAACGGTGTGTTGCTCACCTTCTGGCATTGCGTATAAGACTCAACGACTTGTGATCACATCCAAAATATCCAAAGGTGGTGCTGCTTTACCGGTGCTTTACCGGTGTTGGCACAGCAGGAACTTGCCTTCTCGGTGTTGCGGCATTTGGGCTTTAATGGCCCCATCATGCAAGCAATTATGTTACTCTATGGCTGACCCACAGCTAGAGTATTTGCCAATGGAGCTCTGTCCGCTCCTTTAAACATCACCAATGGCACGAGGCAGGGGTGCCCTTTATCCCCTCTCATTTTCATTTTATGTTTAGAGCCCCTGGCACAAGCCATCCGCTCTAGTGCCGAAATATCCGGGGGTTACGATTGGGAACAAAACCCACCTCATTTCCCTATACGCGCATGACATTATCCTCTCTCTCGCTAAGCCCCTTGTTTCAGTTCCTGCTGCCTTAGACATAAGACAGTGTGCCAAAGTTGTGAATTATTACCATCCTAACGCCTCAAAAACACAGGCCTTACCTCTCTTCATGACCAAACAGACAACACGACTCTTCAAACATGCATAACCTTTTGATTGGCGTACTTCAGACGTAACATACTTGGGTATCAAACTAGCCTCCCCTCATAAACTCCTATTCCAACTCAACTATGAACCCTTCCTGAAATTAATAGCAGAAGAAACACAGAGACTGGCCCAATATGATATCTCCTGGGTGGGACGGGTTGCCACTTTTAAAATGTTTTTACTCCCGAGGTTCCTATATCTTTACAGAATTCTGCCTATCACGGTTCCTAATTCTTTCTTTTCAGCACCCCAAGCGATACTAACCAAGTTTGTGTGGTCAGGCAACAAGCCGAGATTGGCAGGCTCTATCCTAATGAAAGCAAAAGAAGCAGGTGGTCTTGGCCTACCAGACCTTCATGCTTACTATGTGGCTTCCTTGGTTAGCTCTCTGCGTGGCTGGTGGAAGGGTTGCTTAGACACACCTTGGGTACACATTAAACATATGTCCCCATACCAAATTTCGGATGCATTGCTCCACCCCCTTTGGGACTCCGTCTCCCCGCTTCCACTTCGTAACCCTATTATTAAAGCTTCATATATTATGTGGTTAAAGTACCTAAACGCAGCAGCTGCCGATAGTGTTGTCTCAGAATACTCCCTCCCCCGCACATTTATTCAGGCCTCCATACACCAGCTAGACCTACAGAGATGGTCACTCCACGGTATTACCCATGTTAGACATTTATACGATACAAGACAACTAATGACATTCCAAGCCTTACAGTTAAAATATCACATACCTAAGCGAGATTTCTACATGTATCTGCAGATTAGGCATTTTCTTAACACCTTGACCCCTTCAGGGGTGTCACTATGCCACTTTCACACACACTACTAGCTTTTACAAATCGCACCCTTTCCACACCTGGGACAAATCATTAGGTGTTTAGACGACCAAGATTGGAAGCAGGCATTCCAGATGGCACACACAGCTTTCCAATGTGTCTCCCATGTGGAGTCCCCGACTAAAACCACTCTACAATGGTACTATACTCCTGAGAGATTGTCACTTATATATCCTGACTCTTCTTCCCTATGTTGACGGAATTGTGGTAACACAGGTAGCCTTTTACATGTACTGTTGGACTGCCCAGTTATTGCTACTTACTGGTCGGCTTGCAGAACCCTTTTGGGGGAACCAGGGAGTCTGTATGTGTATCACTTCCTCCAGTTTGTTATACTTCTTATTAATATGCAAGCTATTCCCCCAAAACTGTGCGAGCTGACCAGCATTGCCTGTGTTGTTGCCAAGATAACACTCACTAAAGAATGGAAGTCTTCAAATGTGCCCTCCATTGCAGAAGTAGTAAATAAATTGAACGTAACTTGCACCTATGAGCGTACTATAGCTTTGGGGAACGGTACATACCACAAATTTCAAACTCGCTGGGCTAATTGGATAGCCTCAGCCTACTCTACCGTTACGATATGATGGCTGTGGTGCACCATTTCATCCCACCTCTTTTTACTCTAAAACATACTGCTTGGGATTACAATCAACATTGAGCAGGGCAGATGTGTTGGGGTACGAATACAGTAGATAAGCAAGTAAGACATACTCCGGACACTATAGCATTACTAGACCGTTGACCTAAGCTAACCTTAGTTATAATCCATTATCAGAGCAGACACTGCACTTTTCCTTTTCCGTTCTATTTTAGTGGAGCATCTTCATTTAGACAAAAGGTACTGCATTACACCGATTTGACCAAGTGTCACTTCCTCACAATCACAACTGATGTTCTTTATGTTTATATCTTACTTGTTAATAAGATATGTTTTTCATATGCTTGAAATGTCATCGCTTTGGCTGTATTGACAACTTTTGTAGCCTACAATTATGTCAAAATCTGTATGGCATTGTTAGTTTGTTTGTTTATTGTTTCCTATGTCTACTGAAAAACCAAAAAATTCCTTCAATAAAAATTATTGAAACAGACAGGTACAGTACATTCGTGGACCCAGATACTGGGCAAAAATGGCCGGTTGTAAAGGCGCTACCCACCATGTAAAATTCCGTTAATGATGTGGTTTAAAGTTTAATAGTAAAACATTTATTTAGGCAAACACAGACTTGTTTCGATACTGGCACATATCTTACTCAATGTGGTAAATGGCGTGATACAAAAAACTTCCTTAAAACTCGTGGTGGATGGATCAAATGATGTCATGCACTGGATACAATAACCAGAGTGTTTCAGATGCTGCAATCAATTAAATGATAAATTACATGATGGTTAAAAAAAATTGTAAAACACATGGTGAGAAGTATAATACATATACAAATATCAAGGATAGTATCAAAAGAACACGTGTAAATATAAAAGTAGTACGGTAGGTGGACTAGTGCCTACAATTCACCCTAAAAACATACCCCCTGATGTACCTGAATACATCTTGGATGGAGTAACGGACATATTCTTATCTCTGTACAGTGTAAACAAATACATGGAGATGGTACAGGATATGTACAGAAAGTAGTGCTGCACATGCGTGCTAGGTGTGCTCCACTAGAGGCAGTAGAAAAATGCAAGTTTGATTGTTTAGATGCGTTTATTAGCACATGTGCATAGGAGGAAGTGAATGGCCCTGAGGATCAAGGTGCCTCTGATAGTTCTTCCTGGATCTTCTTGATGTCACATAAGCTGGAGAGGAGATGGAAACTGTTGGACCTATACAGGGGGGTAGAAATGCATTTCTTTGTATTGATATTAAAGTACTTTTGACATGATTAGTTGTATTAAGATATAATAAACAGTGCGGGTATTGTTATAATAACAAGGCATAGAGAATGTGATAGGTTATATGCGTACATTAGCGTTTGCAGGCTTGGTGAAGTGGACAGCCCGGGAAATCTGGATTCCTCTGATAGTCCTGGTCTTCCTGGACCAGATGAATAACACATAGGCTGAAAAAGAAATGGAATATAGTGGCCCTCTACAAATGAGTAAAGGTGCAAATCTATTGTGTTTTTATTACATTAGCTCCAACAAATATACTAATATAACTAGTATTAGGATAGAAATAACATTGTATGGATTTCTATCTCATTTAGTAGAATTGTACAAGAAATCTGTCACCTACACGTAAACTAATGGGGGGAAAAATATTGCATCTAAATGACAGCCTAAAAACATGTAGGCAGGCATAACTGGTTGGTTTCTATATTTTCATTTAAACTAAAGGTGTCTAGCGTGTATTTTAAAGATCCAGAACAATTCCCTCTTCCACATCTGGTGGTATTTGTTCAATTGTGGTCATATAAATGTGAGAAATCACTGTTTTGATTTGTTGGGATACACTATGTTTAGGAAAATTATGAATTACGTTAAAACAGTGTTTATTCGTCCTTCTCCGTACGGTTAAACAGTACGGAGTTATGAATATGTCCGTTAATCCCACCAAGATTGGGTGTATTCAGGTACATTTATTAGATTTATTTTTAGGTTGCTTTGTAGGCATTAGTCCACCTGCCTTGGGCCACCCGCCTTACTACTTTTATATACACACATTTGATACTATGAATCATTTATATCATGCTTTGATATTTGTATATGCATGATACTTACCACCATGTATCTTATCCCCACCATTTGTTTTACCATCATGTACTTTATCATGTATTGTATCATTTAATTGTCTGCAACATCTGTTCTATCAGTGTCTAATCAAGTAAATACTCTGGTTATTGTATCTAGTGCATGACATCACTTTAACCACATCTGGTGTGGCCTCATCATCTGTATTGATGCCGTCCACCATGAATTTTAAGGAAGTTGTTTGCATCACGCCATTTACCACATTGAGTAAGATATGTGCCAGTATCGAAACGTCTGTGTTTGCCTAAATAAATGTTTTACTCTTAACTTTAATCTACCTCATTGTTGGAATTGTATATGGTGGGTAGCGCCTTTACAACCAGCCTTATTTTTGACCAGTATCTAGGTCCACGAATCTACTGTGCTCACCTCTGCTAGGCATATAGCCTCTGACTGGATGACATGCAGGATCGGTTTTGATCAAAAAGTGTACTAAGAGCCTCCATTTTTTCTTTTGACCAAGAGCTGGCTATTTTTCTTTTTTTTTTTTTTCTGCTACTGAATGAATAAAATGAGACCTTTTTAAATGCATTTTGACATACCAGGGATGTATACAGTGCAAGTGTCTATCAAGTTTTCTTGAAAAAAAGAAAATTCCAAGAACAATCTTAAGTTTTAGCTTTCATGTTCTGTTCTACACCCCAAATGGCTGTTGGCGGTGTTTGCCAGGAGTCTTTCTTCTATAATCTGTTGTACAAGTTTGAAAGTTGAATCCCCCACACTGACTTCCTGAATAGGATGTGTCTTTTGTATGGCAAAAATGGATTAAAAAAACATGGCATTTGGACTGAATACATTACTAATGAAGCCTTGCACTAGTTTTCCCAACTTCTACTTGCCACACTTCTCTTTTTCATAACATTTTAGCAACCCTTTCTTGGACTTTTTCTTTTCTCCTCTTGCAACAGATTTGTGAACACGGTGTAATTACTGTTTCTCCTTATACATTTTAGCATGTATTGAATAGTTTTTAGCCCTATACTTTTCTCTTTTCCTATGAAAGCTTTGAGTTGGTCATGACAAAACCATGCTGCATGAACCCTCTATAGTATAATTCAGGACTGAGGTAACCCCATTTCCATCCCATCTATTCATCCATCATAGCACCTTTTGCTATGAAGGGAAATGTAAAGTTCCTGCTGCTCTGTCCTTTTTTGATCCTAGGAACGGCTTTTAGCTTTGAAGCGCAGTATGTCGTTTATGCAGGACATGGATTTTTCTCAGCAGGCTGCTATATTGGGTGATGAAGACACCACAGTTGAAGAACCTATGCCAGAAGTTACTCTTCCAGCTCCTGTAGAAATTACAAAGAAATCTAAAAAGCCAAGCAAAGAAGTTATTAGGTAAAATATCACTAACACTCTTGTGCCACTCTGGTTAACTTTGCCAATATTTACACAGTATATAACAATAAACAGCCCAAATTCTATGCCGTGGCTAGGCATTAGTGAAGGATTTATAGTCCAACAGAGTACTTAAGCTTCTGTGAACTTGACAACCCCAAGATAATTAAATTAAAAATGCAAGGATACAGAACTCCATATATAGTAAATCCAGTTTGCGTATAAAGTCACACATCCAACCAAGTGCAACGTTTCGATCCTGCAATTTTAGATCTTTTTTTCTCATTCAAAGTTTTATTAACGTTTTATCAAAGAAAGGGAAAGGGGAGAGATACAGAAATAAAAAAGGGGGTGGTGATAAAAAGGAAGGGGGGGGGGAGAGAATAAAATAAAATCACAAAAACAGCAATAGTTCCATCATGTAAGCATGATGATGGTTACAATGGAAGTTCCTACATATGTCAATATAAAACATGAGTCCCCTTATAGCAACATAAAAGCGAGCAAGCCAACACTTTATGTAAGTTTAGAAAGCAAATGATCAGCATAAAAACAATGGTAGTAACTCGACATCTAGGCACATGAATAAAAAAGAAACATAGAGAGGGAGATAATAATAAACAAGAAGAGAGCAAGAGCTCAGCAAAAGCATTAAAAAAGAGGATCCATGGCTCAGGAAGAATACAGTGTTCTATAATTATCAGAGTGAGAGAACTCCAGGGGTGCCATAAGAGCCTGTGTTGAGTAGAACGTTTATTAGAATCCACAGGAGTTCCTCTATCCAATAAATATTTCAGGTAACTAATCCGTATTGGAAGGGGGAGTAGTAGTCTTCCAGAGCCGTGGTGACCCCTGCCTCGCGACCAGTAAGAGGAAGCGATATTATGACTTAATAGAGAATGGAAAGAGCCCGGAAATATTGAAAGCTGTAGGGGAGCAGGATCATTAGTGATTCAAGTGCCTGTTATTATGTGAATAATCTCGATCACTTTGAACCAAATTCAAAGGGCAACTCCACCATATGTTGAAAATGGAGTCAGGTTCTCTAGCACATCTCCAGCAAGAGTCGGAGACAGTGGAATAAAATCTATGAAGTACCTTGGGGACCAATAAATCAGGTCAAAATTTTGTCATTTGTCTCCTGAAGCATGCCTGTGATCGAGAATTTTTGGGTGAACATCCTGGATTTATACCAGTCCTCAGGAGGAAATGTGCGCTCAAGGTTCCTTTCCCATTTAGCCACAAAAGGTGGGGGGAGTTGTAAATCGCACCGCCAGTAAAATATCATAAATCTATTATATTGATTTAATAGGGGGTTCAGAGGTGGGGCAAAGTAGATCAAAAGGAAATAGATCTCTAGTTAAATGTAAATGTTACAAAAAATGGATTACTCAGTCCTCAGCAATACCACTCATAAAGACTGTACGATGGATGTATGGTACAAATGGAAAATGTTGAACTTCCAGACCAATATAATAATATAAAATTTAATACCAAGAAAAAAATATATAAAAAATATTAAACAAGAAAATCATATTAATAAATGATAATAAGGTCATAGATTGGAAATAGCTGCACACTATTACAATAAAAGAGGCAAGAATTGTTATATAAATTCTATCGCCAATATGAACCTCGGAGAGTATTAGTATATAAAATGGTTTCACCACAATCGATCATAGAAACAATATGTATATAATTATATGCAACGTAGTGAAACAATAAATGTGGCAATGTTATTAGATTTTGACAACTGTAACATTCTAAACCTATGAAGAAAAAAGTGGAAAGTGTTGCTCTTTGAGGGTATAAGTGTCCGTCCTGAAAGAAAATGAATGAACAATACATATACTGTCCCGTAAATGAATCTAAAAGTTCTGGGCGTGGAATAATGAGCACCTATTGCGAAATAGCAAGTCTGGAAGCCTGGCTGGAAAAACCTGCTGTGCCGATTGAATTCCTGTTAGGGAAAAGACACAGGCACTTGCGTGCCACTCACCCACTCCGCGATGGACCCGATACCAATGATTGTCCTGCTCTAGCTAAGAACGTCTGGAGCACCGGCAAGTGCAATCGCCACCGCAAGCTCACGGTGTCTGACTTAGTGGATGGATGGTCACGCTTCTGGCAGTCAGCTGATTAGATGGATTCGGCCTGCTTCTCAATGGTGCAATGATTGCAGCAATGCTTTGGTGCTTGTGTGGATGGCAGCCAATGAAGGATCCCCGCACGGATAAATCCCTGTGGTTTAGACGCTGTAGGGTAAGTCCAGTAGTCCGGTAAAATGTTGGGATAATTGGAAATGGATTATGGCAAATTTAAATATCCGCTATAGAAACATGTGCCTGTTAGGGTATCCTTTAACGAAACGGATAAGTCTAATAATCCGGCAGTGAAGATATATCCAATAGTCCGGTAATAACAAGTGGATAATGATCTTGTGGATTAGGGATATTCCCTGATGTGGTTTCAAACGTAACCACAGTCTCTCCAAGGTTTTAAGATCAAGACCACTAGGTCTAAATATGCACAAACAAAAAAAATGAAATAAAATAAAGCACCAAACGCATTTCGGGGTATATGAATGAGCATAGACCATTCCAACCCCTTCCTCAGTGGTGAATGGAGTGGGTGAGACGCAAGTGCCTGTGTCTTTTTCCCTAACAGGAATTCCATCGGCACAGCAGGTTTTTCCAGCCGGGCTTCCAGGCTTGCTATTTCGCAATAGGTGCTCATTATTCCCCGCCCAGAACTTATAGATTAATTTCCGGGACAGTATATGTATTGTTCATTCATTTTCTTTCAGGACGGACGCGGATACCCTAAAAGAGCAACACTTCCCACTTTTTTCTTCATAAGTTTAGAATGTTACAGTTGTCAAAATCTATATAATTACATTGCCACATTTATTGTTTCACTAGATTTCATATAATTATATACATATTGTTTCTATGATCGATTGTGGTGAAACCATTTTATATACTAATACTCTCCGAGGTTCATATTGGCAATAGAATTTATATAACAATTCTTGCCTCTTTTATTGTAATAGTGTGCAGCCGTAGGGCCCTGTGGCTGCAATTTTTCCAATCTATGAATTTATTATAAATCATTATGTTTTTCTTGTTCAATATTTTTTATATTTTTTCTTGTTATTAAATGTTATATTATTATTAGAGATGAGCGAACTTACAGTAAATTCGATTAGTCACGAACTTCTTGGCTCGGCAGTTGAGGACTTATCCTGCATAAATTAGTTCAGCTTTCAGGTGCTCCGGTGGGCTGGAAAAGGTGGATAAAGTCCTGGGAAAGAGTCTCCTAGGACTTTATCCACCTTTTCCAGCCCACGGGAGAACCTGAAAGCTGAACTAATTTATGCAGGATAAGTCATCAACTGCCGAGCCGAGAAGTTCGTGACGAATAAAATTTACTGTAAGTTCGCTCATCTCAAATTATTATAGTGGTATGGAAGTTCAACATTCTTTTCCATTTGTACCATACATCCATTGTACAGTCTTTTTGAGTGGTATTGCTGAGAACTGAGCAATCTATTTTTTTGTATACTTTTCTCTTACTAATTCTCCATTGGGTGTGAGAATATCTGTTAACCTTGCATATTTTTTCTGTGAGCTACACTCATCTCTATATTTTTAGGCGTCAATATGGAGTGATGAGGTGAGGTAGGTATGATTTACACAACTCTCAATGTGCTCAGTGAAGGATGTAGTTCTGAAGGGACCTTACATAAAGCAGAGGGGGAGTGCACTTGAAGAGAAGTCAAAGGAAGTTGTGTCAGATGGGTTTCTATACTGATCCATATTTAAAAAAAAGGCGTGATGGAAATCATCTAATACTCTAGTAAGCACAGAAGCTAAATAGTAGAGGTAGGCATCTGGTAAGCCCAAACCTCCCTTCAATTTTGTCTCATTAGGATGTGTTTGGCTAACCTAGGGTGCTTATGAGCCCATATAAATTGTGAGAATGCAGCGATCATGCAGGGTATGAAAACTGGTATGGTATGAAAGAGATACTGCATTCTCGGGAGGACACTCATTTTGATCACATTTACTTTTCCTAGCCAGGAAAAATCCTTCCTATGCCATTTATCTAGATCAGTAGTTATAAAAGCGAATAGGGTTGTCTACGGTGGATTGAGGGAGAGTAATATTTAACCTGGTACTCTAATCTACATTTATTTTATAGTTGCTAAAATATGAGTAGGCTGTAATAGTAGAGAGTATGGCAGGAAGAGAGATATCCGGGGGAAGATAGGTATAGAAGTAAGTCATTTGCAAAAGCCTAGCACTAGACGGGAGCGCAAGGGTGAGGAAGATCCACAATGTCCGGGTTCGCGCGTAGCGCCACAATCAATTTCTCCATGCAAAGGATGTACAGCATCAAGGAAAGGGGCAAACCTCTTTAGTTCTGTTTGGGATGCTAACCGGGCAGGAGAGAGAGCCACTAATTCTAATGGAGGCCTGTGGATTGTCATATAAGGCAAGTATCCTGTGTCTCATCACAGGTCCTAGTCTGATCTGTTATTAATATAGCCTCTAAAAAAACAGTCAAATGCTTTTTCTGCGTCAATAGAAAAAAGCATCAAGAGAAGCTTTTTCAGAGTGAGCATTATATATTGAGGCAAAAGCCCCAAGAGTGTTATCGCGGGCTTCTCTGTGAGGTATAAAGCTAGGGTTTCAAGATATTTAGCAAGGCGATTTGCAATCGTGTTTGCAAATATTTTAGCATCCACACTTATCAGTAGGGAGGCACCGAAATTTTGGCTGCCGAAAAGTTTAAAAAAATGTAACAAAAACTATATAAAAAAACGGGGGGGGGGGGGGGGTCAGGGTAATGCATTTTTGGTTTTCGGCCAAGCGCAGCCAAAATTTTCGGCCAAAAATGTCCCTTTTGGTGCATCCCTACTTATCAGGGAGATAGGTCTGTGGCTGGGAAATAGTTGAGGGTCCTTGCCTTCTTTTGGTATGACTACAATATTGGCATCTAGAAAGGATTGAGAAAAGGGGTTAGAGGCACCAATAGAGTTGAAAGACAATAGAAGAGGAGTAAGTTCAGGTTGAAGAGCTTTATACAATTTAGTTGTGAATCAGTCGGGGCCGGTGTACAGACATATTATGTGTTTTGAAGCCGAATGTAATAGTACAGCACTGAGAAGTACTGAGTCAACTAAGTATGCTTCATTGGCTAACACACGCACACTCTTCCATTGGTTCTTGAGGGGAATGGGGGGGGGGGCAGGGTCACATGACCACCTATACTGGGTTTGTAACACATTTCTCATCAGTGTGTGTTAGGCTTCCAGTAGGATGTCTCTTGCTGTGAGTGCACAAAGCGCTGCAACTGGCAGTCACTTTATTCCCCAACTTGGGGATCGCCCTTGCGGGGACCTGCTGACAGCCGGAGGATGTCTCCTCCCGCTGCCAGCCCTGCTCCCACGGCTGAGCCTTTACTGAATCCCCGATGTGGGGATCGCGCTTGCGTTGGACAAGCTGAGCTGCGGCTGACAATTACTGTATTCCCCCACATGGGGATCGCGCTTGCGGGGGACAAGCTGATGTATATATCACTCATAATATGTATATAGATAGATCTTAATAAAATATATATTTTTGGTATTATATATAAAGATTTATATAATTATTTTTCTATTATATTTTTAATAAAATGGATATATTATTGTGAAGGCTGCTATCCCTTTTAAAACATCACTTTTTTTTTTTTTTTAAATATGTTGCACACGTGGTTATAAATATAAAATGACCAGTGCCTAATGATCAGTCTATTTTGTGGTAGTCATATTGCACAGTCCCGATATTGTAGGTATATTGGCACAAAATTCTGGTTACCATATTATATGTTCCATAACATATCCGTGTACTGACATATTACACTTTGCTGCATCTTGAAGTCAATGCAGGGGACCCGTTAATCCTCAGTATTGCAGATCCTACGCATTTCCTCCGCCTTAAATCATCAGGGATCTTTTAAGCTGTACAGTCATCTTTTTCATATTGCGTGAGGCACTGATGGCAGTGCCGCACGCAATATGAAAAAGATGATCGTACAGCTTAAAAGATCCCCATGTTGGGTAATAAAGTAACTGTCAGCTGCAGTGTAGCTTGTCCCCCGCAGGCGCGATTCCCTTATCGAGGATAGAGTAAAGTGTCAGCCGCGGGCGCAGGGCTGACAGCGGTAGAAGACATCCTTCTGCTGTCAGCTTGTTCCCTGCAAGCACGATTCCCAGGTGGGAGAATACAGTAACTGTCAGCCGCAGCGCAGCTTGTCCCCTGCAAGCACGATCCCCATGTTGTGGTATAAATAGTTAGCTGCAGCGCTTTGTGCTCTCACAGCAAGAGACATCCTCCTGCTGTGGGAGCCTAGTGCTGGGCGGTATGACCAAAAATGTATATCACAGTATTTTTCTAAATTATGGCGGTCACGGTATTTAACGGTATTTCTTTTCCACTCATGCCCCCACTGGGGGAACTAATCATATATGACCTGTAGGCACTGCTCTGTTCCTCCACCCACCGAATGAATTATCAGCCGAAGGGCTCTGTCCCCACATCGGGGAACTAATCATATGTTACCCGCAGGCGCTGCTCTGCTTCTCCTCCTGTGAGCCGTGGGCGCCGGGATTCTGATTGGAGAACGGAAGCTGTCACCTCCCCCTGCAAGCGCTGAAAGGAAGCGATCCACAGGCAGTGCAGAGCTTCTGTTCCCCGTCCCTTCTTATCAGAATCTTGACTATACTGCATAAGAGAGGGAAAGGTTTCTGTGAATAAGGAGGAAGGAGTCGGACTAGGTAAGTTATATAAGGTGGAGTATTCGTCCTGAAACGCAGATGCTATGTCAGACGTACGATAAGATAGCGTACCTGTAGTGGTTTTAATAACAGAAATAAAGGTGGCTGATGTCCTATCTCTAGAAGCTCTTGCTAAATAGCAGCTTGGCTTGTTACCCTACTCAAAAAGTTCTACCGCACAATTGTCGATATCTTTTATATTTAGTCTAATAGAGATTTTATATCAGATCTAGTGCGTATGAGATCTTTCAAGACATTAGTCTGGAGAGAAGCTTTATGTTGGGTTTCCAACGTTTGTAAGGATGCAGGTACAGCGGCTAATTTAGACTAAATATAAAAGATATCGACAATTGTGCGGTAGAACTTTTTGAGTAGGATAACAAGCCAAGCTGCTATTTAGCAAGAGCTCCTAGAGATAGGACATCAGCCACCTTTATTTCTGTTATTAAAACCACTACAGGTACGCTATCATATCGTATGCCTGACATAGCTTCTGCGTTTCAGGACTAATACTCCACCTTATATAACTTACCTAGTCCGACTCCTTCCTCTTTATTCATAGAAACCTTTCCCTCTCTTATGCAGTATAGTCAAGATTCTGATCAGAAGGGATGGGGATCAGAAGCTCTGCACTGCCTGTGGATCGCTGTCTTTCAGCGCTTGCAGGGGGAGGTGACAGCTTCCGTTCTCCAATCAGAATCCCGGCGCCCACGGCTCACAGGACGAGAAGCAGACCAGCGCCTGTGGGTAACATATGATTAGTTCCCCGATGTGGGGACAGAGCACTGCGGCTGATAATTCATTCGGTGGGTGGAGGAGCAGAGCAGCGCCTACAGGTCATATATGATTAGTTCCCCCAGCGGGGGCATGAGTGAAAAAAAAAAATACCGTTAAATACCGTGACCGCCATAATTTAGAAAAATACTGTGATATACAATTTTGGTCCTACCGCCCAGCACTAGTGTCACGATGCCGGCTGGCAGGAGGTGGATCCTCTGTGCCAGAGAGGGATTGGCGTGGACCGTGCTAGTGGACCGGTTCTAAGTCACTACTGGTGTTCACCAGAGCCCGCCGCAAAGCGGGATGGTCTTGCTGCGGCGGTAGTAACCAGGTCGTATCCACTAGCAACGGCTCAACCTCTCTGACTGCTGAAGATAGGCGCGGTACAAGGGAGTAGACAAAAGCAAGGTCGGACGTAGCAGAAGGTCGGGGCAGGCAGCAAGGATCGTAGTCAGGCGCAACGGCAGGAGGTCTGGAACACAGGCTAGGAACACACAAGGAAACGCTTTCACTGGCACGATGGCAACAAGATCCGGCGAGGGAGTGCAGGGGAAGTGAGGTATACATAGGGAGTGCACAGGTGAACACACTAATTAGAACCACTGCGCCAATCAGCGGCGCAGTGGCCCTTTAAATCGCAGAGACCCGGCGCGCGCGCGCCCTAGGGAGCGGGGCCGCGCGCGCCGGGACAGGACCGACGGAGAGCGAGTCAGGTACGGGAGCCGGGGTGCGCATCGCGAGCGGGCGCCACCCGCATCGCGAATCGCATCCCGGCTGGAGGCGGTATCGCAGCGCACCCGGTCAGTGGATCTGACCGGGGCGCTGCAGTAGCGAGAGTGTAGCGAGCGCTCCGGGGAGGAGCGGGGACCCGGAGCGCTCGGCGTAACAACTAGGCTCCCACAGCAGGAGGATGTCTCTTGCTGTGAGAGCACAAAGCGCTGCAGCTAACTATTTATACCACAACATGGGGATCGTGCTTGCAGGGGACAAGCTGCGCTGCGGCTGACAGTTACTGTATTCTCCCACATGGGGATCATGCTTGCAGGGAACAAGCTGACAGCGGAAGGATGTCTTCTACCGCTGTCAGCCCTGCGTCCGCGGCTGACACTTTGCTCTATCCTCGATGAGGGAATCGCGCCTGCGGGGGACAAGCTGCGCTGCAGCTGACAGTTACTTTATTCCCCGACATGGGGATCTTTTAAGCTGTACGATCATCTTTTTCATATTGCGTGCGGCACTGATGGCTGCCATTAGTGCCGCACGCAATATGAAAAAGATGATTGTACAGCTTAAAAGATCCCTGATGATTTAAGGCGGAGGAAATGCGTAGGATCTGCAATACTGAGGATTAACGGGTCTCCTGCATTGACTTCAAGATGCAGCTAAGTGTAATATGCCAGTACACTGATATGTTATGGAACATATAATATGGTAACCAGAATTTTGTGCCAATATACCTACAATATCGGAACTGTGCAATATGACTACCACAAAATAGACTGATCATAAGGCACTGGTCATCTTATATTTATAACCACGTGTGCAACATATTTAAAAAAAATAATAAGAAAAAAGTGATGTTTTAAAAGGGATAGCAGCCTTCACAATAATATATCTATTTTATTAAAAATATAATATATATATATATATATATATATATAAAAATAAAGACTTGTATAATTATTTTTCTAACACCAAAAATATATATTTATTAAGATCTATCTATATATATATATATATATATATATATATATATATATATATATATATATATATTATGAGTGATATATACATCAGCTTGTCCCCCGCAAGCGCGATCCCCATGTGGGGGAATACAGTAATTGTCAGCTGCAGCTCAGCTTGTCCAACGCAAGCGCGATCCCCACATCGGGGATTCAGTAAAGGGTCAGCCGTGGGCGCAGGGCTGGCAGCGGGAGGAGACATCCTCCGGCTGTCAGCAGGTCCCCGCAAGGGCGATCCCCAAGTTGGGGAATAAAGTGACTGCCAGTTGCAATGCTTTGTGCACTCACAGCAAGAGACATCCTACTGGAAGCTTAACACACACTGAAGAGAAATGTGTTACAAACCCAGTATAGGTGGTCATGTGACCCTGCCCCCCCCCCCCCTCCCCTCAAGAACCAATGGAAGAGTGTGCGTGTGTTAGCCAATAAAGCATACTTAGTTGACTCAGCACTTCTCAGTGCTGTACTATTATATTCTGCTTCAAAACACATAATATGTCTGTACACCGGCCCCGACTGATTCACAACTAAATTGTATAAAGCTCTTCAACCTGAACTCACTCCTCTTCTATTGTCTTTCAACTCTATTGGTGCCTCTAACCCCTTTTCTCAATCCTTTCTAGATGCCAATATTGTAGTCATACCAAAAGAAGGCAAGGACCCTCAACTATTTCCCAGCCACAGACCTATCTCCCTGATAAGTAGGAATGCACCAAAAGGGAAATTTTTGGCCGAAAATTTTGGCTGCGCTTGGCAGAAAACCAAAAATGCATTACCCTGACACCCCCCCGTTTTTTTATGTAGTTTTTGTTACATTTTTTTAAACTTTTCGGCAGCCGAAATTTCGGTGCCTCACTACTGATAAGTGTGGATGCTAAAATATTTGCAAACATGATTGCAAATCGCCTTGCTAAACATCTTGAAACCCTAGCTTTATACCTCACAGAGAAGCCCGCGATAACACTCTTGGGGCTTTTGCCTCAATATAGAACGCTCGCTCTGAAAAAGCTTCTCTTGATGCTTTTTTCTATTGACTCGGAAAAAGCATTTGACTGTTTTTTTAGAGGCTATATTAATAACAGATCAGACTAGGACCTGTGATGAGACACAGGATACTTGCCTTATATGACAATCCACAGGCCTCCATTAGAATTAGTGGCTCTCTCTCCTGCCCGGTTAGCATCCCAAACAGAACTAAAGAGGTTTGCCCCTTTCCTTGATGCTGTACGTCCTTTGCATGGAGAAATTGATTGTGGCGCTACGTGCGAACCCGGACATTGTGGATCTTCCTCACCCTTGCGCTCCCGTCTAGTGCTAGGCTTTTGCAAATTACTTACTTCTATACCTATCTTCCCCCGGATATCTCTCTTCCTGCCATACTCTCTACTATTACAGCCTACTCATATTTTAGCAACTATAAAATAAATGTAGATTAGAGTACCAGGTTAAATATTACTCTCCCTCAATCCACCGTAGACAACCCTATTCGCTATTATAACTACTGATCTAGATAAATGGCATAGGAAGGATTTTTCCTGGCTAGGAAAAGTAAATGTGATCAAAAGGAGTGTCCTCCCGAGAATGCAGTATCTCTTTCATACCATACCAGTTTTCATACCCTGCATGATCGTGGCATTCTCACAATTTATATGGGCTCATAAACACCCTAGGATAGCCAAACACATCCTAATGAGACAAAATTGAAGGGAGGTTTGGGCTTACCAGATGCCTACCTCTACTATTTAGCTTCTGTGCTTACTAGAGTATTAGATGATTTCCATCACGCCTTTTTTTTAAACTACATCCTTCACTGAGCACATTGAGAGTTGTGTAAATCATACCTACCTCACCTCATCACTCCATATTGACGCCTAACGGCCCACTCTCGCACCACAGGTAATAGATCCTTTCTACCCAGCCTTTCCTCTCCCTTTTTTCTAGCTAAACAACGCACCTCCAAATTTGTGTGTGCTCAAGAACTAAGCGGCACCTCTTTGCTCCCACTGCAAGATATACTACTATCTCTGATGCCTTGTACCCCATTTCATACCTTGGAATATGCTCAGTTAAAACATTACTTTATACATTAAAAAAAAATATAGAGATGAGTGTAGCTCACAGAAAAAATATGCAAGGTTAACAGATATTCTCACACCCAATGGAGAATTAGTAAGAGAAAAGTATACAAAAAATAGATTGCTCAGTCCTCAGCAATACCAGTCAAAAAGACTGTACAATGGATGTATGGTACAAATGGAAAAGAATGTTGAACTTCCATACCAATATAATAATTTTCAGATGAGCGAACTTTGATTACTAATATACTAATACTCTCCGAGGTTCATATTGGCGATAGAATTTATATAACAATTCTTGCCTCTTTTATTGTAATAGTGTGCAGCCGTAGGGCCCTGTGGCTGCAATTTTTCCAATCTATGAATTTATTATAAATCATTGTTTTTCTTGTTCAATATTTTTTATATTTTTTCTTGTTATTAAATTTTATATTATTATTAGAGATGAGCTAACTTACAGTAAATTTGATTCGTCACGAACTTCTCGGCTCGGCAGTTAATGACTTATCCTGCATAAATTAGTTCAGCTTTCAGGTTCTCCCGTGGGCTGGAAAAGGTGGATACAGTCCTATGAGACTCTTTCCCAGGACTGTATCCACCTTTTCCAGCCCACGGGAGCACATGAAAGCTGAACTAATTTATACAGGATAAGTCCTCAACTGCCGAGCCAAGAAGTTCGTGACTAATCGAATTTACTGTAAGTTCGCTCATCTCTAATAATAATATAAAATTTAATAGCAAGAAAAAATATAAAAAATATTGAACAAGAAAAACCTAATGATTTATAATAAATTCATAGATTGGAAAAATTGCAGCCACAGGGCCCTACGGCTGCACACTATTACAATAAAAGAGGCAAGAATTGTTACATAAATTCTATCGCCAATATGAACCTCGGAGAGTATTAGTATATAAAATGGTTTCACCACAATCGATCATAGAAACAATATGTATATAATTATATGCAACGTAGTGAAACAATAAATGTGGCAATGTAATTATATAGATTTTGACAACTGTAACATTCTAAACTTATGAAGAAAAAAGTGGGAAGTGTTGCTCTTTGAGGGTATCAGCGTCCGTCCTGAAAGAAAATGAATTGACAATACATATACTGTCCCGGAAATGAATCTAAAAGTTCTGGGTGGGGAATAATGAGCACCTATTGCGAAATAGCAAGTCTGGAAGCCCGGCTGGAAAAACCTGCTGTGCCGATGGAATTCCTGTTAGGGAAAAGACACAGGCACTTGCGTGCCACTCACCCACTCCGCGATGGACCCGATATCTATGATCGCCCTGCTCTAGCTAAGAACGGCTGGAGCACCGGCATGTGCAACCGCCGCCGACGCGAGCTCCCGGCGTCTGACATAGTGGGTGGATGGCAGCCAATGAAGGATCCCTGCACAGATAAATCCCTGTGGTGTAGACACTGGAGGGTAGGTCCAGTAGTCCGGTAAAACGTCGGGATAATAGGAAATCTATTATGGCAAATTTAAATGTCCGCTATAGAAACAGGTCCCTGTTGATAGGGTATCCTTTAACGAAATGGATAAGTCCAATAATCCGGCAGTGAAGATATATCCAATAGTCCGGTAATAACAAGTGGACAATGATCTTGGGGATTAGGGATATTCGCTGATGTGGTTTCAAACGTAACCACAGTCTCTCCAATGTTATAAAATCAAGACCACTAGGTCTAAATATGCACAAACAAATAATTGAAATAAAATAAAGCACCAAACGTGTTTCGGGGTATATGAATGAGCATAGACCGCTCCAACCCCTTCCTCAGTGGTGAATTACCACCACTGAGATCTTTCAAGACATTAGTCTGGAGAGAAGCTTTATGTTGGGTTTCCAACGTTTGTAAGGATGCAGGTAAAGCGGCTAATTTGGGAGCAGCCATTTTCTTTAGACATGAGCCATGTTTAGTAAGTACTCTCCCCTCAGTACACATTTTAAAGCTTCCCATTGAGTCGGATAGGAGGTATTATCCTTTTAATGGTCCTTACAGAGGTTAGTGATAGTTTTTTGTAATTCATAAAGACATAATGAGCCATCTAGTAAGGACTTGTTTAATTTAAAAGTAAAATGGGCTTTATAATGGTTTGGAATAGTGATTCGGGCAAAAACAGGCGCGTGATCGGAAAGAAAGATTGCGTCTTGATTTGTGTCTTGAAGAAAGATTGCGTTGCATCTTGAGAGGTAATGAGATAAAAGTATATAATCAAGCCTACTATAGGAGTTTTGAGGATGAGAATAAAAGCTATAATAGTCCCTATCCTGTGGATGGGTAAGACGCCAAGCGTTGCACAGTTGTATAGATTGAATTTTTTTTTTTTTTTTTAAAGGGCTTTTAAGCCCCTATGTGATATAGCTGAGGAGCCTTATGTGGTATCAATAATGGGGTAGAGCAGAGTGTTTAGGTCTCCACAAAATATAATTGGGCCTCGAGGGAAGTCAAGGTGTCAAGAGCTCCTAAGAGAAATGCTATTTGATCTCTTTTGAGTGCAT
The DNA here is from genome assembly GCF_029499605.1 of Hyla sarda. Classification (NCBI taxonomy): domain Eukaryota; kingdom Metazoa; phylum Chordata; class Amphibia; order Anura; family Hylidae; genus Hyla; species Hyla sarda. Next base: position 122,052,536 of record NC_079193.1, on the reverse strand, counting down.
TAATATTAGCAAAGTAAGGAGTTTCCCGGCAATCTCACAATTTACAAAGAGATATCTAGTGTGGCCATCTGATAATGTGTTTACAATGGTAGGAGAGAATGTTTTATGGAACACAATAGAAACACCTAGACTATGGGAGGTATTATTAGTGTTGGGAATCCATAGAGAATAGTATCTGTTAAGGAAGGAGTATGCCCTGTTTTAAAATGAGTTTCCTGCAGTGCCAAAACATGAACTCTGTTTATTGAAAAGAATATAACATTTTTGCTCTCTTCTCAGAAAAATTGAGTCCCTGTGCATTAAAAGTAAATATCTTAATATCAGCCATCATAAAAAGCTTGACAAAAAGCACTTGAGAGCCAATGAAAATTAAAACTCATAAGGGAGAAAAGGATGTGTCGTAGAGCTACAGAAGACTCATTGCAGATATCGTAACACCAATAATTGAAGAAGGAACCTAACCTAAGAACCTAAACCTAAATATTAGTCCTAAAAAAATAGACTACACTGGGTCTAAATACTAATGCCATATGAGCAAAAAGGCAAGTCATCTAATCTAAGGATGCTCGCAATCCTAAGTGGGGGATAGGGAAGGCGGCCATGGGTAGCAGTAACCTTGGGGGTAGCTATAACACTTTAACAGAAAAAAAAATGTACATAACAGCACCAGCAAATAAAAAAATAAAAAATACAGTAATTAGTCAGAGATATCACAGGCAAATAAGGAGGCTTAGAGAGACACTTTTTTTTTTTAAACCTAATTATTCATAACAATTGGAGTTACATTACCAAGAAACCACCGAATAAGATGCAAACATTATCTACTCAGAGAGAGAATCAGCTAGGGCCTAGCTCATGCCTACAAGAGACAGATCAAAATAAAACATTTCTACCACAATACAATATGAATAGATAAGGTTATAAAAACCATAAAGGGGCATTTCAAACAGACAACATAAGCAATACTCATCAGCATGACCGTAGAGGGTATGAGTGTTCATCAAGAAAGATCACCCCACAGCTGCTTCCGCAGAAGGAGCATCTTGTCGTCTGCCTCAGGGAAGCGGGGTTAAAAGTCTTCGACTGCTTATCGGATCTGCGACAAGTCATGACGTTGTGGTGGCTTCCTAGTGGCAGGATCATTATTAAAAACAACCCAGTCTGGGAGTTGCATCAAAGGCAGATTAAGGGCACGTAAGAAGCCAGGCAAATCAAACTGGTGACGTAAATATACAGCGGAGTACCCGTCTTACCAGCAGGGAGAAAGGGTATCCCCATCTGTAGGTGATATGCCGGTGTAACAAGGGCTTAAGACATGACCTTTGGTATAGGGGACGTTGAGACCAATCTGGACATAGTTGGATCCGAGTGCCAGGATATTCAGTAGAAGACAGTAGCCTGGCCTTGCTCATAATCTTCTCCTTTTGTGCATAATAATGCACACAGCATATGACATCCCTGGGAAATTTCCAGTCTGAACTTTCAGCGCAGAGGGCCCTGTGAGCTCTGGCAGGTTTGATACAATGTGTGGAGGGATGGCCCAGAATGTTATTGAAAATAGATGTGAGAGTTTGATGTAGATCCTAAGGCGGGATAGACTCTGGAAGACCTCTTACTATAATATTGTTGAGCTGTGATCTATTTCCAATATCATGGAGTGCTTGCATAGATTGCGTAGAAAGAGAAGACTGAATCATAGTAGTTTTAAAATATTCTAGATCAGCAACACTCTTCGCCAATCCGCTTTAAAATCTGCGGCCAGGGTTAGCATATCGGTCTTAGTAGGAAGTAAAACAAGTAGCGCTTGCAGTTCAGGATAGGATTTTAATGTATGAACCGCTTTAGCAGGAGGCGTAAGCTCAGTGTCCATTAGCACATGAAGTGGGTGATGTGAGGAACCCATTTGGTGAGAGCGCCCCTTCCTGACTGACAGAACACTAAAGTGAGAGCTGGAATCTGACACATTTGATTCATTATCTAAGGATGCAGCGCCATATTTTCCAGTGGTTTTCAGCAGCTCCTTTTTTCTATGTGGGCTGTTAAAGGGGTATTCCAGGTTCTTTTTTTATTTGACTATTCCACAGGGGTTGTAAAGTTAGTGTAACATAGTAACATAGTTTATAAGGGTGAAAAAAGTCCAGAGTCCATCTAGTTCAACCTATATCCCTAATGAGTCCCTACTGAGTTGATCCAGGGGAAGGCAAAAAAAAAACCATACTAGAGGTAAAAATTACTTCCCGACTCCAAATATGGCAGTCAGAATAAATCTCTGGATCAACATGCTGTCCCTAAATATCTAGTATATATAACCATCAATGTTATTATTCTCCAAAAATGCATCCAGACCACTATTGAACTCTTTTACAGAGTTCACCATGACCACCTCCTCCGGGAGAGAATTCCACAGTCTCACTGCTCTTACAGTAAAGAACCCCTGTCTGTGGTGGTGTAGAAACCTTCTTTCCTCTAAACGTAGAGGATGCTCCCTTGTTATAGGTACAGACCTGGGTATAAATAGATCATGGGAGAGATCTCTGTACTGCCCCCTGATATATTTATACATAGTTATTAGGTCGCCCCTAAGCCTTCTTTTTTCTAAACTAAATAACCCCAATTCTGATAATCTTTCTGGGTACTGTAGTCCTCCCATTCCCCGTATTGCTCTGGTTGCCCGTCTTTGAACCCTCTCCAGCTCCCCTAAATCTTTCTTGTACACTGATGCCCAGTACTGCACACAGTATTCTATGTGTGGTCTGACTAGTGATTTGTACAGCGGTAGCATTATTTCCTTGTCGTTGGCATCTATGCCCCTATTGATGCACCCCATGATTTTATTTGCCTTGGCAGCAGCTGCCAGACACTGGTCACTACAGCCAAGTTTACTATTAACTAAGACCCCTAAGTCCTTTTCCACTACAGTTGCCCCAAGTGTTCTCCCATTTAATATATAACCCTGTCCCGGATTTTTCCTCCCCATGTGCATTACCTTACAATTATCAGTGGTAAACCTCATCTGCCACTTCTCAGCCCAAACCCCCAAACTATCCAGATCCATTTGTAACAGTGCACTGTCCTCTATTGTGTGTAGTTCATAATATAGTGTCTGTACCTGTGTGTGACGGTAGTCTAACAATTCTTCTGTGATTTTAGCCCCAATATTTATATTTAACAGCATACAAAATTACTCATGTCTCAGGATTTCCCAGGTTGCAGTGTGTCGAGACCTGACATCACTAGTCAGGTGATCAGAGGGAGTATGTCCTGCTTTAATGGGTGGAGCGACCGCTGAGTGGGATAGAGTTCATTTTGCAACAACTGTAGGCACCCTGATTAGAAAACGCCTGTGCATTGCATTGAAGAGATCACAGGTGTGTTTCAGTGGGTGGGGTGGCTGATGTGTGGGAGGGAGGAAAGTGACCTCACACTTACACACTATGGGATGTGTAGTTTAGAAAACGAAATTCAACAGGAAGTACCCAGTTCTGGCAGGTATGCACTACTAAATCACCTTATGGTCTATAACCCCTTTAACATCTTGTACTGGGTCATAATAGGAAGGTGAGTCCCCAGAGTCCTCTCAACAGTGAATATCAAAAGTAGTACAGAACATGCAGTACCACCATGTACTGTAGGGAAGTACTACCAGAGAGGAATTCAGTGTATACGCTTCAGTAATACAGGTATTTTACCAGTGAATACCTATTGATTGGTCAGTTCTTCCAGCCATTGACATGTTTCGCAGATCTAGACTTTCTGTACCATTTATATGTTGAGTATGGTTTCAAGTTACAGTCCAGAAAAGACCATTGTATTTTGGAACTATTGTATGTTGAGGCCATTATAAGTAGAGGGATCACTGTACAGTGTCTTATACAATTTGCAAATCAAATATAGTCTCGCCACAATATTAAATATTTATTCAGTCCAAATATATCCATAAAATAATAACTACTGTTTAATGGGACAGTCTCTGCATGCAAGATTGGTTGTATTATCTTTGCATTTACCATGTGTAGATTCTCTATATCACATAACATGTGATATCTGCATTAGAAGAGTGCTTTTGCTATCACACAAGATGGCCGCAGCTGTCAGAACATGTATGCACGGTATATTCTCAGTTACCATACTACATATCCTGTTTTGTGATTATACATCATTATATGACTTCCGGACCTGCGCATTAGCAATATTTACAAACAGAACATAGCTTGTTTCAACATTTAAAAAGATCTTGTCTGACAGCTGAACTTGGTGAGTGCCGGCCCACTGATTTTATAGATTTAAGCGATTACTTTGTGTATATGGACTGTCTGAATATTTATTTAATATTGTGGAGAGACTACAGTCATGGCCGTAAATGTTGGAACCCCTGAAATTTAAGTATTTCTCACAGGAAAGGTTTGCAGTAACACATGTTTTGCTATACACATGTTTATTCCCTTTGTGTGTATTGGAACTAAACCAAAAAAGAAAATTGGACAAAATGTCACATCAAACTCCAAAAATGGGCTGGACAAAATTATTGGCACCCTTTCAAAATTGTGGAAAAAATAAGATTGTTTCAAGCATGTGATGCTCTTTTAAACTCACCTGGGACAAGTAACAGGTGTGGGAAATATAAAAATCACACCTGAAAGCAGATAAAAAGGAGACAAGTTCACTTAGTCTTTGCATTGTGTGTCTGTGTGTGCCACACTAAGCATGCACAACAGAAAGAGAAGAGAACTATCCGAGGACTTGAGAACCAAAATTATGGAAAAATATCAACAATCTCAAGGTTACAAGTCCATCTCCAGAGATCTAGATCTGCCTTTGTCCACAGTGCACAACATTATCAAGAAGTTTGCAACCCATGGCACTGTAGCTAATCTCCCTGGGAGTGGAAAGAAGAGAAAAATTGATGAAAGGTGTCAACGCAGGATAGTCCTGATGGTGGTTAAGCAGCCCCAAACAAGTACCAAAAATATTCAAGCTGTCCTGCAGGCTCAGGGAGCATCAGTGTCAGCGTGAAATATCCAATGACCTTTAATCCCTTAAAGGGGTACTCCGCCCCTAAACATCTTATCCCCTATCCAAAGGATAGGGGATAAGATGTCAGATTGCTGCGGTCCCGCTGCTTGGGACCCCCGGGATCCCCGCTGCGGCACTGCGCTATCATTACAGCACAGAGCAAGTTTGTTCTGTGCGTAATGACTGACGATACAGGGGACGGAGCAGTGTGACGTCATGGCTCCGCCCCTCATGACATCACGGCCCGTCCCCTTAATGCAAGTCTATGGCAGGGGGCGTGACGACCGCCATGCCCCCTCCCATAGACTTGTATTGAAAGGGCCGGGCCGTGAAGTCACGAGGGGTGGAGCCGTGATGTAACGATGCTCCGGCGCCTGTATTGCCCGTCATTACGCGCAGAGCGAACACGCTCTGTGCTGTAATGATAGCGCAGTGCCGCAGAGGGGATCCCGGGGCTCCCCAGCATCGGGACCGCAGCGATCTGACATCTTATCCCCTATCCTTTGGATAGGGGATAAGATGTCTAGGGGCGGAGTACCCCTTTAAGGACCCGGGTTTTTCCGTTTTTTGCATTTTCGTTTTTCCTCCTTACCTTTAAAAAATCATAACTTATGTTTTGCGCCACCAATTCTACTTTGTAGTGACGTCAGTCATTTTACCCAAAAATCTACGTCGAAGCGGGAAAAAAAATCATTGTGAGACAAAATTGAAGGAAAAACGCCATTTTGTAACTTTTGGGGGCTTCCGTTTCTACACAGTACATTTTTCGGTAAAAAATTCAGTAGGTCCATACTATTAAAATGATACCCTACTTATATAGGTTTGATTTTGTCGTACTTCTGGAAAAAATCATATCTACATGCAGGAAAATTTATACATTTAAAATTGTCATCTTCTGACCCCTATAACTTAATTTTTCCGTGTATGGGGCTGTATGAGGGCTCCTTTTTTGCACCGTGATCTGAAGTTTTTAGCGGTACCATTTTTGCATTGATAGGACTTATTGATCGCTTTTTATTTATTTTTTCATGATATAAAAAGTGACCAAAAATGCACTATTTTGGACTTTGGAATTTTTTTGCGCGTACGCCATTGACCGTGCGGTTTAATTAACGATATATTTTTTATAATTCGGACATTTCCGCACGCGGCAATACCACATATGTTTGTTTTTATTTACACAGTTTTTTTTTTTTTATGGGTAAAGGGGGGTGATTCAAACTTTTATTAGGGAAAGTGTTAAATGATCTTTATTCACTTTTTTTTGCAATGTTATAGCTATAACACTGCACTCACTGATCTTTTACATTGATCAGTGGTTTCTCATAAGAAACCACTGATCGATGATTCTGCCGCTTGACTCATCTCAGGCACCGAGCAGTCATTCGGCAATCAGACAGCATGGAGGCAGGTAGGGACCCTCTGGCTGTCATGTAAGCTGTTCGGGATGGCTCTATTTCACCGCAGCGATCCTGAGCAGCTCCCTGAGCTAACCGGCATGGTTTTACTTTCACTTTAAAGTTGAACGCAGCATCTAAAGAGTGAATAGCGTGCGGCACCGCGATCAGTGCTGCGCGCTATTAGCCACGGGTCCCGGCCGTTGTTAGAGGCTGGGCCCCACCCGCTATGACACAGGGCCATGCCGTGGCCCCGTGTTATAGAACGGGAGTGGACTCATGACGTACCGGTACGTCATGGGTCCTTAAGAGGTTAAATTAAATGAAACGCTATGGCAGGAGACCCAGGAGGACCCCACTGCTGACACAGACATAAAAAAACAAGCCTACATTTTGCCAAAATGAACTTGAGTAAGCTTAAATCCTTCTGGGAAAACATCCTGTGGACAGATGAGACCAAGATAGAGCTTTTTGGTAAAGCACATCATTCTACTGTTTACTGAAAATGGAATGAGGCCTAAAGTGAAATATGGTGGAGGTTCAATGATGTTTTGGGGTTGTTTTGCCACCTCTGGCACTGGGTGCCTTGAATGTGTGCAAGGCATCATGAAGTCTGAGGATTACCAACAGATTTTGGGTGGCACTGTACAGCCCAGTGTCAGAAAGCTTGATTTGCGTCCGAGATCTTGGGCCTTCCAGCAGGACAATGACCCAAAATACGTCAAAAAGCACCCAGAAATGGATGGCAACAAAGCGCTGGAGAGTTCTGAAGTGAACACCTGTGGAGAGATCTTAACCCCTTAACGACGCAGGACGTATATTTACGTCCTGCGCCGGCTCCCGCGATATGAAGCGGGATCGCGCCGTGATCCCGCATCATATCCCGTCGGTCCCGGCGCTAATCAACGGCCGGGACCCGCGGCTAATACCACACATCGCCGATCGCGGCGATGTGCGGTATTAACCCTTTAGAAGCGGTGGTCAAAGCTGACCGCCGCTTCTAAAGTGAAACTGAAAGTATCCCGGCTGCTCAGTCGGGCTGTTCGGGACCGCCGCAGTGAAATCGCGGCGTCCCGAACAGCTGAACGGACACCGGGAGGGCCCTTACCTGCCTCCTCGGTGTCCGATCGACGAATGACTGCTCCGTGCCTGAGATCCAGGCAGGAGCAGTCAAGCGCCGATAATGCTGATCACAGGCGTGTTAATACACGCCTGTGATCAGGATGAGCGATCAGTGTGTGCAGTGTTATAGGTCCCTATGGGACCTATAACACTGCAAAAAAAAAGTGTTAATAAAAGTCATTTAACCCCTTCCCTAATAAAAGTTTGAATCACTCCCCTTTTCCCATAAAAAAAATAAGTGTAAAAAAATAAATAAACAAACATATGTGGTATCGCCGCGTGCGTAAATGTCCGAACTATAAAAATATATCATTAATTAAGCCGTACGGTCAATGGCGTACGCGCAAAAAAATTCCAAAGTCCAAAAAAGCGTATTTTGGTCACTTTTTATAACATTAAAAAATGAATAAAAAGTGATCAAAAAGTCCGATCAAAACAAAAATCATACCGATAAAAACTTCAGATCACGGCGCAAAAAATGAGTCCTCATACCGCCCCGTACGTGGAAAAATAAAAAAGTTATAGGGGTCAGAAGATGACATTTTTAAACGTATAAATTTTCCTGCATGTAGTTGATTTTTTCCAGAAGTGCGACAAAATCAAACCTATATAAGTAGGGTATCATTTTAACCGTATGGACCTACAGAATAATGTGTAATTTTTACCGAAAAGTTACAAAATGGCGTTTTTTTTTCCGATTTTGTCGCACAATGATTTTTCTTTCCGTCTCGCCGTGCATTTTTGGGTAAAATGACTAATCTCACTGCAAAGTAGAATTGGCGACGCAAAAAATAAGCCATAATATGGATTTTTAGGTGGAAAATTGAAAGGGTTATGATTTTTAAAAGGTAAGGAGGGAAAAATGAAAGTGCAAAAACGGAAAAACCCTCAGTCCTTAAGGGGTTAAAGGGGTATTCCAGGCAAAATCTATTTTTATATATATCAACTGGCTCCGGAAAGTTAAACAGATTTGTAAATTACTTCTATTAAAAAATCTTAATCCTTCCAATAGTTATTGGCTTCTGAAGTTTTCAACTGCTCAATGATGATTTCACGTCCCGGGAGCTGTGCATGATGGGAGAATATCCCTATAGGAACTGCACAGCTCCCGGGACGTGAGTCATCTGAGAGCAGTTAGACAGAAAACAACAATTCAACTTCAGAAGCTAATAACTATTGGAAGGATTAAGATTTTTTTAATAGAAGTAATTTACAAATCTGTTTAACTTTCCGGAGCCAGTATATATATATATATATATATATATATATATATATGTTTTGGCCTGGAATACCCCTTTAAAATTGCTGTTGGGAAAAGCTGCCCTTCCAATAAGAGAGACCTGGAGCAGTTTGCAAAGGAAGAGTGATCCAACGTCCCGGCTGAAAGGTGTAAGAAGCTTATGGATGGTTATAGGAAGCGACTGATTTCAGTTATTTTTTCCAAAGGATGTGCAATCAAATATTAAGTTAAGGGTGCCAATAATTTTGTCCAGCCCATTTTTGGAGTTTGTTGTGACATGATGTCCAATTTGCTTTTTTTTTCCTGCCTTTTTTGGTTTAGTTCCAATACACACAAAGGGAATAAACGTGTATAGCAAAACATGTGTTACTGCAATCCTTTTCTGTGAGAAATACTTCATTTTCTTGACAAATTTCAGGAATGCCAACATTTTACGGCCTTGACTGTATATTTTATTTGCACATTGTATATGAAACTGATGTACACTGTTTGAGATTTTGATCATGATGTAGCTTTATGTATTGTTTATATCCATTTATACACACCACTGATTGTCATGAATTGATGTTTCAATAAATAACTGCTTGCATGCACTTGAGACGTCGCTTGAAAAAGATCCAATCTGTAGTATGAAAATGTTGCCGTTGGATGTGTGAATAAATATGCAAATCGAAATCACTATTCGTAGTCTAATATATCATGAATAACCCTTAAATGGGCACTCTGATTAAAACAAATTTTTGCTATTGCACTCCTTATGGTAAATTAAAATGATTTCTAATATACTTTGGTTTAAAAAAAACCTTGTTACTTAACACCCCAGGACATACATTTATTCCCCAAGGGGCATTCAGACTATGAAGCAGCACAGAGCTACTCTAAATTCATGGACAGTAGACCTTGCCACTATTGACTTTTATATTACTGTAGTTACAGTGTTGACACCTGATATAATTTTTAACTTTATTTCTGCATTTAAGTCCAAATCTCTGCATTAATTAGTTTCTTTATATATATATATATATATATATATATATATATATATATATATATATATACATATATATACACATATATATATATATATATATACACAAGAAAAAACATACATACATACATACATACATACATACATACATACATACTTACATTTACATACATTTATTAGTATATTTATATATACACCCACACACATTGGGGATCAAAAGTTTGGGCACCCCAGGTAAAAATTTGTATTAATGTGCATAAAGAAGCCAAGGAAAGATGGAAAAATCTCCAAAATAATGTGTCAACAAAAGTTAGATTTTATTTCCATCATTTACACTTTCAAATAACAGAAAATGGCATCTGCAAAAGTTTGGGCACCCTGCAGAATTGATAGCATGCACTTCCCCCTTTGCAAAGCTGATTATATTCTGTGAGAGAAAACAAAAGAGCAGAGCTCCTCATAGGGCAATATTGTATATACCAGCAGTATTGTGGAGGTGAGCGTCAGTGTCTAGTAATGGAACCTTGCTCACCTTGTTCCTTTGTGTATGATGACACAACAGCAATACACTTATATATATAAATTCCAGTGGTGGTGCAGCCTCCTGGATTCGGCGGCAGGGATCATGACCGGGCAGTACAAGATATTAACTCTGCAGGGTGCCCATCCTTTTGCAGATGCCATTTTTTTGTTTTCTGTTATTTTGAAATATAAGAATGTCTAATCTGTAATTTGATGCCTTATAGAGAGAGAGAGAGAGAGAGACATCAATCACTTTGAAACTTGCTTAACTTGCTTTTTTTTTTTTTTCAGAGTCATTGAAGATGATCAGAGGTATACAATTTTACTTACTTTCATTAGTTGAACACTTTTTTTGCTAATAGGCTGTTTTACTGTGACTCCCTACAGACAATACCCCAACCCCATATATGTTTAACTTAATGAAACTGGCAATTTTTTTTTCTGACACTCTATAATTTCTTATTTACTAATATTTGTTGAGCCCCTTGGCACATCTGTTTACACTTCTGCATGATGACGTGCATATGAGGTGATCTAACAGTTCCTGGACATTGGGGGAGATTTATCATTGAGTTTACCCCTTTTTCGTGTGTATTTTTTTTTTGTGCAAAAATTTGCGCAGTGACTTTGAGTGCGTCTTTTTTGTTCGTCTTTTTTAATAGAGCAAAAAGCAAGTACTCTATTTTTTTTGTGTATTGTGGAATGCATTTTACAGTGGATACTAATTTATTATGCGCGGTTTTTTTGTTTTTGTTTTTTTGCTTAGATAAATTTTTTTTACGCAAAAATACACCATCAAAAATAGAGCAGCCAGGGGATGCAGGAGCCGTCCCTCAAGACTGCTAAACTGCAACTACTCCCATGATGGGACAGAGTCTGTCCCATGATGGGAGTAGTTGTAGTACCGCAGCGCTGAAAGATGGCACATGCACAACCCCCCTGACTTCGGGACTATTTTGGGACAGTTAGGACTACTACTCCCATCATGGACATACTCTGTCCATGATGGGAGTTGTAGTCCAGGGGCTGAGGGGCAGAAAGCGCCTGGTCGTTCTCCAGACACCCGCTGTGATCCACATTTATTAACTGTAAAAGCCGGCGGCACATGCGGCAACACTGCGCTCCCCGCCGGCTCCTGTATACCCTGTCACATTTCCTAATCCCCACCGCTGGGAGACGTGAGCTCTGATTGGTGAATAGCTATTATGAAATGTGACAGTGTATACAGGAGCTGCATGTGCCGCCGGCTTTTACAGTTAATAAATGCAGATCGCAGCGGGTCTCTGGAGAATGACCTGCTTTGATCTGCCCCTCAGCCCCTGTACTATAACTCCCATTATGGACAGTGTTTGTCCCATGAATGGAGTAGTTGTAGAACTGCAGCGCTGAGGGATGGCACTTGCACTTCCCCCGGCTACGGGAATTTTAGGACTACTACTCCTATGATGAACAGACTCCGTCCATGATGAGAGTTAGTCTAGGGGCTGAGGTGCAGATCGCAGAAGGTGATTCTGCGGAGACCCACTGCGATCCGCATTTATTAAGTTAACAAGCCGGCGGCTACACTGCGCTCCCCCCAAAAGCTATTCACCAATCAGAGCTCTGATCTCCCGGCGGTAGGGATTATGAATTATGACAGCGCATACAGTATTCCCCTCAGGGAGTGCAATGGAGCCGTATAACCCATATATATATAGTTTTTCTTTTCTTCTCATTTTAGATACATGAATACGGAGGATTACGTCAGATTCGTTGGACTGCGTTTGTTTTTTATTTCAATAAAATGGTTAACGAGCCAGCAGCACATGCAGCTACACTGCGCTCCCCGACGGTTCCAGATGGGGAATACAGTATACAGCTGTAAAAACTCATAATCCCCGCCGCGGGGAGAGGGGAACTCTGGTGAATAGCTATTCACCAATCACCGCTCCGGTCTCCTGGCGGTCATCGTTGGGGAGTGTTTTTTTAAATCAAAAAATATTTCAATGTGTTGTGTTTTTTATCATTTAATTTTCAGGCTTAGTGGTGGAAGCTGTCTTATAGACTGAGCAGGGGCTTAGCGTTAGCCCCAAAATCGACTAGCGCTAACCTCCAGTTATTACCCCGGTACCCACCGCCACAGGGGTGCCAGGAAGAGCCGGTAGCATCAATAATGGCGCTCCTGGGCCTACGTGGTAACAGGATGGCGTTAGTTAGGCTGGGGAGGGCCAGTAACAATGGTCCTCGCCCACCCTGGTAACGTCAGGCGGTTGCTGCTTGGTTGGCATCTGGCTGATACTGAAAATAGGTTGAACACTATGCATTTTTTTTCTTTAATAAATAAATACCAAAAAAACATGTGTGGTTCTCCCATTTTTTGAGTATCAGCCAGATACCAACCAACCAATTGTTTCTAACCAGCCCCCACCCCCACCCCGGCTAAATAACGCTAGCCTGTTACCGCCTAGGCCCAGGAGCGCCATTTTTGACACTCCGGGCCTGTTGGTGCCAGCTCTCCCCCCCCCCCCCCCCCCCTGTGGCGGTGGGTATCGTGGTAATAATTGGGGGTTAGCGCTAACTGATTTTGGGGCTAACGCTAAGCCCCGGCTTATTAATAGATTCTTCCTACAAGATGGCTTCCACTACGAAGCCTGAAAATTCAATTATAAAAAACACAACACATTGAAAAAAAAAATAAAAAAAAAAAACACTCCTCCACAGCCCTCGTTAACCCTTTTGATGTTTAAAAAAAAGTGCTTTTCTTCGTTGCAATCCACCGAATCTGACCTAGCCCTCCGCATTCACGTATCTAAAATGAGAAGGAAAAAAAAAAAAAGTTTGTAAATTTTTGGCGCTCTCCCCTCGGGTTTTCCTAAACAGGGAGCCTCCAATTGTTGACATCTGCCTACTATATCCTGTATATACAGTCATCTATAGACAGCTGTATATACAGGATAGCACACACAGACTTAACCCAAGCTGCTGCAGCTGAGCAGTTCTGGGTTAACTCTTTCCTTGCTGGGCTCCTGTATAGTATACATGGGTACAATATGCACCCCTGTATACTATACAGCGGGCGGAGATAAGTAGTGATGCTCTGCACCCTGTATATGTATATGCTATACATCACTCCTTGCGCTCTGCATCTGACCCATGGAGTGGTACCCTGAAGGCGGTAAAAAAATTGCCACAGGGTACACACACCAGCAAAAACGCAAGAAAAACTGACAAACGAAAAAGCTGTGACAGTTTTTCTGGCGTTTTTGCTGGTGGACAAAAAACCTCAATGGAATCAGAGCCTCAAATCAATAGAAGAAAATCCCGGTGTCCACTTTTCCTGTGAGGTGCAGCTCAGGTGTACTAATAGAACTGTGTGGAGATTTAGAACTTTGCACAAAATTTATCATGTGTCTGCACAAGTATGGTAAATTTGACCAACCAAAATAATCTACCAAAAAATTCTACCTACACCAACATTGATAAATTTCCCCCTATGTATGTGTGATTGTGTGTATGTAGCAGAGCTGAGTGTGTATGTAGCAGAGCTGAGTGTGTATTCAGCAGAGCTGAATCACACACTCAGCTCTGCTGCATACAAAAGATCACACACTCAGCTCTGCTACATACGCATACGTATTCAGCACTCGCATACTCAGCTCTGCTGAATACACACTCGGCTCTGATGCATACACACACACTCAGCTCTGCTGCATATACACACTCGTGTCGATTTTTGCGCCAAATTACACATCCCAGAAAACTCCGGTGGAAATCTCTCACGAAATATTCCATGGTTACTAGTTCCCAGACAAGCGATAACTGTATAAATAAAACATTTCTGAGCTTAAATGTGAGTGCAGGTGCAGTGACGAAGAAAAAAATTAAAATAAAAAAATATATCTATTAACATGTTTAAATAACAATTATTTCTTCTTTAATAATTACTTAAATAAGACCTTTTCCCCAAAAAACTAATAAAATAAAACCAACTATTTCTGTGATCAAAAAGCTGGTGTGAAATTTTTGATGTAAACTCGACTCTCACCCCTTTGAAAATATAATGTAAAGCAGCCAATATACGTGTACACGACCACTTTTACAAAACTGATGTAAACAGTGTAAACTGTGGCACAAAGCTCTTTAAAAATGTGGTCGATACTTTACGCACCAAAATTTTAGCGTGAAATCTTCCCCTCTGTGTACTTTATAAAGATTTATGATTTTACTATTGTGCAGAGTTTTGTTCGGCACACACTGCTGCTCCAGCACTTCTAGCTATGTGAGCAGTGTACCGTGGGAAAACGCCACAGCTCTGTGAAGTGTGCAGTAGAGAAGGACTGCACGGTAGAGCAAGGGGGGGGGGGGCCTTTCTAGATTTGCACAAAATTCATCAAAGGACATGCACGACTTTTGTACATTTTGAGTGAGAGTGTAAATTAGACAGGCAGTGTAAAGGGGTAGATCTGTGATAAATGTCCCCCATGCTGTTTAGAGTTTTGTCGTGCAAGAAGTAGGATCCGCAATCCACAGATATTGGTAGAACTTTTGCACAGACCTTCTTGAATTCTAATTGGAGATTTTCCTACCCTTAGTGATGGAAAATATGGATTTTATAAAAGACAGGAGGCGAGCATTATGCAGATCGCTCTCTTTACTGCAGAAACTTAACAGTTAACATTAAAATGTTTTTTAAACCATAAATGAGAAGAAAAACTTAGCACAGTGTACACAAACATGCTAAATATTAACCCCTTCATGATCCAGCCCATTTTCACCTTCAGGACCTGGGCATTTTTTGAACATCTGACCACTGTTACTTTAAACATTAATAACTCTGAGATGCTTTTACCGATCATTCTGATTCCGAGATTGTTTTTTCGTGACATATTCTACTTTGTTATTGGTAAAATTTCACTGATATTTGCATAATTTCTTGGTAAAAAAATTTAGCATTTTTCTAACTTTGAAACTCTCTGCTTGTAAGGAAAATGGATATTCCAAATAAATTACATATTGATTCACATATACAATCTGTCTACTTTATGTTTGCATCAAAAAATTGACGTGTTTTTACTTTTGGAAGACATCAGAGGGCTTCAAAGTTCAGCAGCAATTTTCCAATTTTTCTCAAGCATTTCAAAATCGTACTTTTTCAGGGACCAGTTCAGGTTGGAAGTGAATTTTAAGGGTCTTCATATTAGAAATACCCCATAAATGACCCCATTATAAAAACTGCACCCCCCAAAGTATTCAAAATGACATTCAGTAAGTGTTTTAACCCTTTAGGTGTTTCACAGGAATAGCAGCAAAGTGAAGGAGAAAATTCAAAATCTTCATTTTTTACACTCGCATGTTCTTGTAGACCCAATTTTTGAATTTTAGAATTTTTACTAGGGGTAAAAGGAGAGAAATCGCCCTAAAATTTGTACCCCAATTTCTCTCAAGTAAGTAAACACCTCATGTGTATGTAAAGTGTTAGGCGGGCGCAGTAGAGGGCTCAGAACGGAAGGAGCGACAATGGGATTTTGGAGAGTGAGTTTTTCTGAAAGGGTTTTTGGGGGGCATGTCCCATTTAGGAAGCCCCTATGGTGCCAGAACAGTGGACCCCCCCACATGTGACCCCATTTTGGAAACTACGCACCTCCTGGAATTTAATAAGGGGTGCAGTGAGCATTTACACCCCACTGGCATTTGACATATATTTGAAACAGTGGACTGTGCAAATGAAAAATTGTATTTTTCATTTTCACAGACCACTGTTCCAAAAATCTGTCATACACCAGTGGAGTGTAAATGCTCACTGCACCCCTTATTAAATTCCATGAGGGGTGTAGTTTCCAAAATGGGGTCACATATGGATATTTATTGTTTTGCGTTTATGTCAGAACTGCTGTAACAATCAGCCACCCCTGTGCAAATCACCTCAAATATACATGGTGCACTCTCCCTTCTGAGCTTTGTTGTGCACCCCCAGAGTACTTTGCGCCCACATATGGGGTATCTCCGTCCTCGGGAGAAATTGCATTACAAGTTTTGAGGGTCTTTTTTCCCTTTTTACCTCTTGTGAAAATGAAAAGTATGCAGCAACACCAACATGTCAGTGTAACAAATTTTATTTTTATACACTAACATGCTGGTGTAGACCCCAACTTCACCTTTTCATAGGGGTTAAAGAAGAAAAAGCCCACCAAAATTTGTAATGCAATTTCTCCCGAGTACGGAGATACCCCATATGTGTCCAAAAACTGTTGCCCTGAAATACGACAGGGCTCCGAAGTGAGAGAGCGCCAAGCGCATTTGAGGCCTTAATTTTTATACACTAACATGCTGGTTTAGCCCCCAACTTTTCCTTTTCATAAGGGGTAAAAGGAGAAAAAGCCCCCCAAAATTTGTAGTGCAATTTCGGAAATACCCCATATGTAGCCCTAAACTGTTTCCTTGAAATACGACGGCTCCGAAGTGAGAGAGCGCCATGCGCATTTGAGGACTAAATTAGGGATTGCATAGGGGTGGACATAGGGGTATTCTACGCCATTGATTCCCAAACAGGGTGCCTCCAGCTGTTGCTAAACTCCCAGCATGCTTGGACAGTCAATGGCTGTCCGGCAATACTGGGAGTTGTTGTTTTGCAACAGCTGGAGGCTCCGTTTCGGAAACAGTAGCGTACCAGACGTTTTTCATTTTTATTGGGGAGGGGGGCTGTGTAGGGGTATGTGTATATGTAGTGTTTTTTACTTTTTATTTTAGGTAACAGCTGGAGGCTCCGTTTTGGAAACAGTAGCGTACCAGACGTTTTTCATTTTTATTGGGGAGGGGGGCTGTGTAGGTGTAGTGTAGTGTTTTTAGGGTACAGTCACACAGGCAGAGGTTCACAGCAAGTTTGCTGGTGGGAGTTTGAGCTGCAGTGCAAAATTTGCGCCATCTCAAACTTGCAGCACTCACTGTAAACCTCCGCCCATGTGAGTGTACCCTGTACATTCACATTGGGGGAGGGGGGGGGGGGGGCAAACATCCAGCTGTTGCAAAACTACAACTCCAAGCATGCCCTTTGGCTGTCCGTGCATGCTGGGAGTTGTAGTTTTGCAACAGCTAGAGGCACACTGGTTGCGAAACACGGAGTTAGATAACAAACTGGTGTTTCGCAACCAGTGTGCCTTCAGCTGTTGCAAAAACTACAAATCTCAGCATGCAGTGACAGCAGAAGGGCATGCTGGGACTTGTAGTTATGAAACAGCTAGAGGCATACTGCTACAACTCCCAGCATACCCTTTGGCTGTCCGTGCATGCTGGGGGTTGTAGTTATGCAACAGCTGAAGGTACACTGGTTGCAAAACACTGAGTTAGGAAACGGACAATGTTTCCCAACTCCCAGCATGCCCAGACTGCCCCAAAACTACAACTGCTAGCATGCATGGTCTCAGTGCATGCTGGGAGTTATAGTTTTGCAACAGCTGGAGGCACACGGGTTGGGAAACACTGAGTTAGGAAACGGACAATGTTTCCCAACTCCCAGCATGCCCAGACTGCCCAGGCATGCTGGAAGTTGTAGTTCGGCAACATCTGATCCTTTAGATATTGCCGAACTACAACTTCCAGCATGCTTGGGCAGTCTGGTATGCTGGGAGTTGTAGTTTGGCAACATCTGGAGGTCCACAGTTTGGAGACCACTGTATAATGGTCTCCAATCTGTGCTCTTCCAGATGTTATAGAACTACAACTCCCAGCATGCCTGGACAGACTGATCATGCTGAGATTTGTAGTTTTGCAACATCTGGAAGAGCACAGATTGGAGACCATTATACAGTGGTCTCCAAACTGTGGACCTCCAGATGTTTCAAAACTACAACTCCCAGCATGCACAGAAATACAAAGGCTGTCTGAGCATGCTGGGAGTTGCAGTTTTGAAACTCCCAGAGGCAGCGGTGAGATCGCTTTACGGCGATCTCACTGCTGCCAATGAAGATGCCACCCTGCTGCTGGAAACACACCGCCGGAACGCACCACCGCCGGGACCGCCTGACTAGCTGATAGCAGCGATCGCTGGGGGGGTGTTTATGAAACCCCCCGTGGTCGCATGGTAAGATGGCTGGCGATCAGTGATAGCCACCATCTTACCGGGCGCTGCAGGATGCCGTGAGTAGCGGCAAAAATGTTCATGACGTACCTGTATGTCATGGGTCGGGAACACCTATGTCATAGGTCGGGAAGGGGTTAAAGGGGTACTCCGGTGAAAAACTTTTTTATTTTTTTTATTTTTTTTTTAAAATCAACTGGTGCTAGAAAGTTAAACAGATTTGTAAATTAAAATGTACAAGATACAGAGTCCGGCACTGCAACGGTGATCACTGCGATAAACCATGAGGACACAGGTGGATACTGACACAAGCCAATCCAACTAGGTGCTCAGTCCATAAATACAATGGTAGTAGACACAAAGAGGATGTGAAAAGTATAAAACAGCACTCACCGGGATTATTCAGGCTTGCTAAAGCTTTTTATTGCATAAGCAAAAGGTGCATAGCGGTGCGGTGTGAAGGCAGGACGCCGGGGAACAATTGCAGCGTGATGGTTACAGCTGTAACCATCACGCTGTAATTGTTCCCCGGCGTCCTGGCCGGTAACCTGCCTTCACACTGCACCGCTATGCACCTTTTGTTTATGCAATAAAAAGCTTTTGCAAGCCTGAATAATCCCGGTGAGTGCCGTCTTATACTTTTCACATCCTCTTTGTGTCTACTAGATTTGTAAATTACTTCTATTAAAAAATCTTAATCCTTCCTGTACTTATTAGCTGCTGAATACTACAGTGGATATTCTTTTGCGTTTGAAAGACAGAGCTGTCTGCTGACATCATGAGCAAAGTGCTCTCTGCTGTCATCTCTGTCCATTTTAGGAACTGTCCAGAGTAAAAGGAAATCCCCATAGCAAACATATGCTGTTCTGGACAGTTCCTAAAATGGACAGAGATGTTAGCAGAGAGCACTGTGCTCATGATGTCAGCAGACAGCTCTGTGTTTCAAAAAGAAAAGAATTTCCGCTGTAGTATTCAGCAGCTAATAAGTACTGGAAGGATTAAGATTTTTTAATAGAAGTAATCACCTTGCAGTGTTCTCTAAAACTGTAGCACTCCAGATGTTGCAAAACTGCAAATCCCAGCATGTCCAAACAGCAAACAGCTGTCTCGGCATGCTGGGAGTTGTAGTTGCGTACCTCCAGCTATTGCATAACTACATCTCCCAGCATGCCCTTCAGCGATCAGTACATGCTGGGAGTTGTAGTTTTGCAACAGCTGGAGGCACACTGGTTGGAAAATACTGAGTTAGGTAACAGAACCGAACTGAAGGTTTTCCAACCAGTGTGTCTCCAGCTGTTGCAAAAGTACAACTCCCTGCTTGCACGGTCTGTCAGTACATGCTGGGAGTTGTAGTTTTGAAACAGCTGGAGGTTTGCTCCCCCATGTGAACGTACAGGGTACATTCACACGGGCAGGCTTACAGTAAGTTTCCTGCTTCAAGTTTGGGCTGCGGCAAATTTTTCACCGCAGCGCAAACTCCTAGTGGGAAACTCATCGCAACACGCCAGTGCGAATGTAGCCTAAAAACGCTACACTACACTACACTACACTAACACATAATAAAGGGTAAAAAACTACATATACACCCCCTTATACTGCCTCCCCCTCCCCCCAATAAAAATGAAAAACGTATTGTATGGCAGTGTTTCCAAAACGGAGCCTCCAGCTGTTGCAAAACAACAACTCCCAGCATTTCCGGACAGCCACTGACTGTCCAGGCATGCTGGGAATTTAGCAACAGCTGGAGGCACCCTGTTTGGGAATCACTGGCGTAGAATACCCCTATGTCCACCCCTATGCAATCCCTAATTTAGTCCTCAAATGCGCATGGAGCTCTCTCACTTCGGAGCCCTGTCGTATTTCAAGGAAACAGTTTAGGGCCACATATGGGGTATCTCTGTACTCGGGAGAAATTGCACTACAAACTTTGGGGGGGCTTTTTCTCCTTTTACCCCTTATGAAAAGGAAAAGTTGGGGCCTACACCAGCTTGTTAGTGTAAAAAAAATTTACACTAACATGCTGGTGTTGCCCCATACTTATTATTTTCACAAGCGTTAAAAGGAAAAAAAGACCCCCAAAATTTGTAACGCAATTTCTCCTGAGTACGGAAATACCCCATATGTGGGCGTAAAATGCTCTATGGGCGCACAACAAGGCTTTGGAGTGAGAGCGCACTATGTACATTTGAGGCCTAAATTGGTGATTTGCACAGGGGTGGCCGATTTTACAGCGGTTCTGACATAAACGCAAAAAAATAAATACCCACATGTGACCCCATTTTGGAAACTACAGCCCTCATGTAATGTAATAAGGGGTATAATGAGCATTTACGCCCCACAGGGGTCTGGCAGATTTTTGTAACAGTGGTCCGTGAAAATGAAAAATTTAATTTTTCATTTGCACAGCCCCCTGTTCCAAAGATCTGTCAAACGCCAGTGGGGTGTAAATACTCACTGCACCCCTTATTAAATTCTGTGAGGGGTGTAGTTTCCAAAATAGGGTCACATGTGGGTGGTCCACTGTTCTGGCACCAAGGGGAGCTTTGTAAACGCACATGGCCCCTGACTTCCATTCCAAAAATTTTTTCCCAAAAGCTCAATGGCGCTCCTTCTCTTCTGAGCATTGTAGGTTGCCCACAAAGCATTTTACGTCCTAACATGGGGTATTTCCATACTCTGAAGGGATGGGGTTACAAATTTTGGGGGTCATTTTGTCCTATTATCCCTTGTAAAAAAAAATAATTTGAGGGGGAAAAAAAATAATAATAATAATTTTCACATCCAACTTTAACGAAAAGTCGTCAAACACCTGGGGGGGGGGGGGTGGCGTTAAGGCTCACTGGACCCCTTGTTACATGCCTTGGGGGGTGTAGTTTCCAAAATAGTATGCCATGTGGGTTTTTTTTTTTTTTGCTGTTCTGGCACCATAGGGGCTTCCGAAATGTGACATGCCCCCCAAAAACCATTTCAGAAAAACTCACACTCCAAAATCCCACTGTCGCTCCTTCCCTTTTGAGCCCTCTACTGCGCCCGCCGTACACTTGACATACACATATGAGGTATTTTTTTACTCGAGAGAAATTGGGTTACACATAAAATTTAATAACTGGGTCTACAAGGACATGCGAGTGTAAAAAATGAAGATTTTGAATTTTCTCCTTCAATTTGCTGCTATTCCTGTGAAACACCTAAAGGGTTAACCAACCTTTTGAATGTCATTTTGAATTCTTTGAGTGATGTAGTTTTTATAATGGGGTCATTTGATTTGTGGGTTATTTCTAATAAGAAGGCCCTTCAAATCCACTTTAAAACAGAACTGTTCCCTGAAAAATTTAATTTTTAAAATTTTGTGGAAAATTGCTCCTATACTTTGAAGCCCTCTGATGTCTTCCAAAAGTAGAAACATGTCAACTTTATGATGGAAACAGAAAGTAGACATATTTGTATATGTGAATCAATATATAATTTATTTGGAATGTTCATTTTCCTTATAAGCAGAGAGCTTCAAAGTTAAAAAAAAATGCAAAATTTTCATTTTTTCATCAAATTTTGGAATTTTTCACCAAGAAATTATGCAAGTATCGACAAAATTTTACCACTAACATAAAGTAGAATGTCACGAAAAAACAATCTCTGAATCAGAATGAAAGGTAAAAGCATCCCAGAGTTATTAATGTTTAAAATGACAGTGGTCAGATGTGCAAAAAATGGCCGTGTCCTACAGTGAAAATTGGCTGGGTCCCTAAGGGGTTAATAATAGCCAATCAGAGTGTCTCCCATGTTATAAAAGGAGCTGTAAATGAGGTAACTTCCTTTTTCTTTATGATAACGCCTAATAAAATAAAGTCTTAATGCAACACTTCTAGAATCACTGAAGATAGTTTATAACTTGGAGTAGAAGCCATAAAGATTTTCGGAAGTCTTTAGTAGAGATGAGCGAACTTACAGTAAATTCGATTCGTCACGAACTTCTCGGCTCGGCAGTTGATGACTTATCTTGCGTAAATTAGTTCAGCCTTTAGGTGCTCCGGTGGGCTGGAAAAGGTGGATACATTCCTAGGAAAGAGTCTCCTAGGACTGTATCCACCTTTTCCAGCCCATCGGAGCACCTGAAAGCTGAACTAATTTATGCAGGAAAAGACATCAACTGCCGAGCCGAGAAGTTCGTGACAAATCGAACTTACTGTAAGTTCGCTCATCTCTAGTCTTTAGGTGAGTAGAGTTGGAGGTCCAAACAATAATGATAGGTATCTTGTCAGAAGAGGTTTCATCTCGATGGAATCAATATGCTGAAAAGAAGCACAAGAAATGTAAGGGTGGGTAATGGGAGGGATAATGCTCACCTCCTGTCTTCTATAAAATCCATATTTTCCATCCCCAAGGGTAGGAAAATCTCCAATTTTATAGCAAAAATAATAAGAATAATTATAACTAATACATGATCAAGAAGCGACATAGAGACTTGCGTTTCTGGTCTAAAGTAGAAGGTCTTGAAAGTGGAGTCAGAAGACCAATCAGCCGCTTTAAGAAGATCTGACAATCAAACTCCAGATTTATCAATTTTCTTAGAAACTGCACCTCTAGTGAGCACCGGAGATGGAGACATCAATAGTGGCAAGTATTATACATTGTCTAACCCATCTAGCAAGAGTAGTAGAGGAAACAGGTAAGTGAGGTTTACAGTAGGAAACAAGAACTTGAGAATGAGATGGGTGATGAAGAGAATTGGTTTTATTTTCATAAGATTTGAGACATCTGATTACACATAATTTATCGTGATGAGGGAAAGAAGGATAAAAGACTCTATGTAAATTAGTTTTTGTTTGTCTATGAATGTCGAAAGTAACACCTTGAGGAGAATAGTGTCTATGGGATATATCCAGAGCTCTGACATCAGATACTCTTTTAATGGATATAAGACATAACAAAGTGGTAAGTTTGAAAGATAAAAGTTTGAGAGTAAGATCATAATTATCCTCCCAGGAAGAAAAGAGTTGAAGTAGATTAACATCCCAAGTGGAATGATATTTAGAAGAGGGGTACGTTTAAAACGTATACCCTTAAGAAGTTTGCAAACTAAAGGGTGTTTGCCAATGGGGATAGAACCGATAGGAAAATGGTAGAAAGAGATTGCCGAACGATATAGGTTAAAAGTTTGGTGAGCCTTACCTGAATCAAAAGAGGCTGACAAATAGTTCGGGATTTGAGAGATAGGTGCAAATACGGGATCCAAATCCCGTTGTATGCACCAATCAGACCATAGTTTCCATGCTGAGCGATAGGCGGTCCTGGTACCTGGACCAGGCTTCAGAGAGGATATTTCTAGTTGTTTGAGAAAACTCTGACTCAAGGTTGGTTGACCTGATATTAACCATGCAACTAGAAGAAGTTGTCGTGAGAGGATGGTGATTCGCTAAAGGGTCCAAAAACAGATGAGGAAGGGATGGAAGCATTCTTGGATAACCTATGGACATACTTAGAAGTTGGGGAAACCAGGATTGTGTTGGCCAATAAGGGGTTATTAGGACTATTGTTGACTTCTGGATGGAAACCTGAAATAGAACTCTGGGAATGAGGATGAATGGAGGAAATGCATAAAGTCGTTGTGGTGGCCAAAATTTGAGGAGAGCATCCACTCCTAGGGCTTCCGGGTCTGGACTCCAACTGAAAAATAGGGGAAGTTGGCTATTGAGGCAGGATGCGAAGAGGTCTAGATGAAGAGGACCCCATAGGAGATTGAGATGGTGAAATATCCAAGGGTCTAGTTTCCAATCACTGGCATCGGTTAGATAGTGAGAGTTCCAATCTGCAACTCTGTTGGAGAGACCCGGAAGGTATTCTCTGCCTTCAAAGTAATATTACTGTTGAGATAAAATTGCCAAAGGTCTTTGGCGATGTTGGAAAGGAGTTCTGATTTTGTGCCTCCCAGACGATTTATATATTGTACTGCAGGAATATTGTCCATTGTTGCGAAGCTCTTAAAGGAAAAAAATCCTGCTAAAAGCTCTAAACAGTTGATATGTAGAGACGATTCCGTAGGGGACCATTTGCTTCCTGTAGAGAGGTAGCCGTAACGAGCGCCCCAACCTGTGAGACTCACATCCGATTCCAAAATCAGATCTGGATTGGAATGAACATTTTTTTGCCATTCCAATCTTGGATATGGTGGAGCCACCAAAGAAGCTCTTCTTTCGCTTCGGCAGAGAGTTGGATTTGATCCGAATACCAAAGACCTTCCCGTAAATGTTGAATCTTCAACCGATGGAGGGCTCTGTAATGGAGCGGGGCTGGAAAAATTGCTTGGATGGAAGCTGAAAGAAGTCCCACTATTCGAGCCATAGCCCGAAGAGATATGAGATCTTTGTTGAGAAGGACACGAATTTGCCTTCTTATGATCTTCAATGTCTTTGAAGGAAGACTCAATAGGGTAGAATGAGTATTGATCAGAAATCCTAGAAATTCCACTTCTTGAGGGAATTAAAATGGATTTGTCGTAATTGATAAGGAACCCGAGGTTCATTAAGAGAGAGAGTCCACTCCATGTGTAAGTGAGCTAGATGAATAGAGGACGCCATGATTGATATCGTCCAGATAAATTAGCAAGCGCATGCCTTGAGATCTTATAATAGCCACCATTGGTTTTAATAGTTTTGTAAAGCACCAAGGGGCTGAAGAAAGTCTGAATAGGAGGCATGTGAATTGCCATTTTATCTGTTTCCATATGAATTGGAGCCAGTGTTGGGAAGAATGGTGAATTGGTACTGTTAGGCATCCTTTAAATCTATTTTAATTAACCAATCGTCTTTCATTAAAAGATCTCTGAGGAGAGGGATGCCTTCCATCTTGAAGTGACGATATATCCCAAAATCGTTGAGATTTTTTAGATTGATTACAGGGCGAAAGCCGCCATCTTCTTTTTTATTATAAACAAGTTGCTGACAAAACCTGGTGATTGGAGTGGTACTTGGATTGTGGCATTTTTCCTAGAAAGTTTATTTTTATTTTTAAATCTATGAGGGTCTGATAATAATAAATTGGATGAGTTAGATGGGTTTGAAATGGAATGTAGATGAACTCTATCTGATTAACCTTTTTTTCAAGGAGGTTTGTGCCTTGTCTAAAGAGGAAAACAATCCAACATATTTGGATATTTCTTTTATAATCTAGTCCCCAAATAGAAAGCCCTCCGTAGTGGTAGAGGATTGGGAGAAGTTGTGGGTCCAGTGTTAATGTTAATCTTGGGCACTCTGCCCTTAATTTATTGCTAGATTTTTTATCTAGACTTTTCCGAATCCAGTGGGAGATGAACCTCTCTACTTGGGGGGTTGGGGTCCATTCCCCAGAGCGGGGATGCTTAATAAGAGCTGGGTCAAAAAAAGGGACTCCCAAACTGTCTAATACAGTTGAGCCTGAGAATGATGTATCATCATAAGAAGAATTACCACCCTCTGATGTATTTGGGTTAAAAGAGGGGTCATTGGAATGTAAATCATCAGAAAAGTCATAATATTCGTCGTCCTCATCATCATCAGAATTATTCATGTGAGAGTCTTCAATATATGAGTCTGGTTTGGGTCTTTTAAAGGATTTAATAACCTGAATATCGGAGTCCTCCTCTCGGGTAGAGGGTATAGGATGCAATGCAGTGGCATCTGTAACATGGCTGCGAGATGTATGCACGGCGTCATAGGTTTCCGGACCCATTTCTTTAATAGTAGGTTTTTAATGTGTGAGAGAAATATGGACGTCATTATTCATGTGCCTCTTTTTTTTTTTTTTATAGACTTTTTGTGGTAAGTCTGGGCTGGTGCCATAGAAATAGATTTTAACACAAAATCGTGCATAGAGGCCATAGCATTGTTAACAACAGTTGTAACTGAGTGTGATACTGACTGGTCTACCAGTTCTTGTATTTGCTTATCTAATACATAAACAGATTCTTGTGGTTTAGATTTTTCAGAAGACATGACTTTGTCTTAGTATGAATTTATAAATAATCAAATATATTTAATAATGAGTCAAATATGAATGGGATTAGTGTGACTGGAATTATATGTCTAAAATTTATAATAAAATAATGTTCTGTTAGGAAGAATTAATTTTAGTAATAATTTGTAGATATAAACTATTATATTGTCCTGAAAAGGACAATGACGACAATAGAGGGAATGGGGAGGACTTCACCATGGCTCTTCTCTGACAGGAGTTGCGCTGTGACTGACAGAGAGGGCGGGAAGAGAAGGCACAAGCTGAGGACCAACTGCCGAAGTAATGGAGCCTCACAGGAGATGCGATGCGAACGCTGAGAAGATGAGATGAAAAAAGTGAATGGAGTTAAGGATTAACTGGGCAAATGTAATAAGAAAGGAGTGGATTGAGGTTAAAAGATATAGGTTAGGGAAAACAATTGGAGTATAATGAGTACAACGAGGGGAGGGAGGGGGAAAATATATGTATGTATGAAAACGAAGTATGAATATTTATTGTATATAGAAATTGAATGGAAGTACAATGAAGAGATTATACTGTAATGATTGAATAAACTATTAAAGAGATACTTGTGGTCAGGACTTTGAACCGTGCATGGGCTTACCTGTTATCTCCTGCCAAGGCCACCTGCAAGAAACTAGATTTACCAAGACCTAACACAAAACTCTACTTATAACATAGAACAGCGGTTGAGGTGTGCCTGAAAACCGCGTCGAGGGTCCGCCTATAGAGGGCATTCCCTTATGTATGGTGATGAAGAAAAGGGTGAGGAGGGTGGGTTTCGCCAACCCAGCATACGCCCAGAGGGAGGGGCCGATGGATGTTAAATAGCCAAAGCCCCTCCCACAAATTCAGCCTGATAGGCTTCCCACTTGTGGTCAGGACTTTGAACCGTGCATGGGCTTACCTGTTATCTCCTGCCAAGGCCACCTGCAAGAAACTAGATTTACCAAGACCTAACACAAAACTCTACTTATAACATAGAACAGCGGTTGAGGTGTGCCTGAAAACCGCGTCGAGGGTCCGCCTATAGAGGGCAAAAATACACCACCAGTTAGGGTAATTAAGTATCATTTATTTATAATGCCAAAAATTGAAATGCCTCGGCCATTTCCCTTGAGGGATCTGGGACATAAGTGGTATATGCATCAGAACGCCACCTCCCCAACTTCTGGATGACATGTACAGGCACTTTGTGCCTGGAGGCCGCCGATGCTGCTCCTATGCGGAATGAGTGACCTGAGAACTCTCTGGGGTTGTGTCCTAAATTGCCAAGCAGCGTACGGACATGCGATGTGAAAAGAGAAGTGGTAAGAGCACCCCCACCGAAAGGCAACAGTGGCGACTCCGGAGGCTTATCATGGAGGAACTCAACCAGTTGTGCCAACACCGCCACCGGGCACCAGTTGTTGCCTGAAGGAAAATACTTAACCACCGCCCCCCACCTACAAGTTTTTGTGACAGACAGTGAAACTTCGAACCAAGAACCCTGCCACCTTAAATGAGCCTTCTGTGGATGTGTCGCTCCCCGCCTGACACATGAAAATTCACCCGGCCGGAGGAAGCCATAGAAGGCTAGATAAATGGCAGATTTGATTATCAGACTGCGCTCAAAGCCAAACGGGTTATTGGCTAATGCGTCAGACATGGCTCGGAACAGCTCGCCGCTGATCGGTTTCCTGAGAGTTGGCGCTGTGGCGCTACGAGCCACCACCCCTCTGAGCGCAGCCTTGAAAGCCTGAGATGATAGGATAGATAGCCTGTCTGGGTGGGATAAAGAAATGAAATGCTGAATGCCCGAAAGGTAAGATTTGATAGTGCTATGAGACAGGTGCAGAGAAGAGTGGCAGAAACCGATGAAAGATAGAATGATAGTGGTGTCGTAAGAAAAGGGGATGCTATGTTGTGACAGATATGACCTGAAGGTGTCGTGTGCTGCATGATAGGTCTTTCTGGTATTGGGGGCTAAGGCGTCCGACATTAACTCCCGGGCCACCTGTGTGTAATAATTCAGTCCAAGATTAATTGTGCCAGGCAAGGGGGTTGTGTTCCTACTGCGTCTGCTTGCGGAGCCACCTGTGAAAAGAGATGGAAATTAGCCCTGGACAGAGGATCTGCGGCCGTGTTGTATACCCCCGGTATGTGTCTGGCTACAAAATTGAAGTTGTGTTGTAAGGACACCCAGACTAGTCTGCGCATGAATGACATGACAGTAGCATGCCCGGAACTGCCCTTGTTGACTATGGCAACTGTCGCCTGATTGTCACACTGAAACTCCGTCTGCCCTGACCACTTGTCGCCCCATGTCACTGCAGCTGCTACAATGGGGAAAACCTCAAAAAGTGCCGAAGTGCTGCTGAAGCCTGCCAGAGCCAATACCTGCTTGGACCATTGGCCCGCCATCCACCTGCTGCCCCACACTGCACCATAACCGATGGAAGATGACGCATCGGTGCAGATCTTGGGGGACAACTCGGAGGCTGGCGGGACAAACATAGCCGTCCCATTCCATTGTGCCATGAACCTATCCCACATGTTCAGGTCAGCCAGGGCTTGGCAATCTAACCAAACCCTACTGTGTTGATGAGGGACACCATGCAGCAAAGACAATATTCTGGATACGAACGCTCTGCCCTGCGGGATTGCTCGCATAGCAAATGCCAGCATTCCCAGCAAGCTCTGCAACTCGCCCTTGGTCGTGACCTGGAAGACCGTGTACTTGTGGATAGTGTCTCTGATAAGGTTGAGTTTGTCAGTGGGCAAGCTGACTTGCATTGCGACTGAATCTAGGATTACTCCCAGAAAGGTGAGACACTTAGTTGGACCGACCGTTTTCTTGGGAGACACTGGCACCCCAATATCAGTGAACAGTTTCAGCAATCTGACCAACTGGTCCGGCTCTTCCCTCGGGCGACTGAGCAGAAGAAAGTCATCCAGATAATGGATGACCTGGCTGCATCCAGAGACATTAACCAGCAGCCAGTGCAATGCCTGGGCCAGTTGGTCAAACAGCCACGGGCTGCTCTTGCATCCGAAAGTCAACTTGGAAGCAAAATAATATGCCCCCTGCCATTTGAGCCCAAACCATTGCCACTGGTCCCTGTGCAATGGCAGCAACTTGAAGGCGTCAGTAATATATCCGCCTTCGCCATCCAAGTCCCTGGGCCGAGCGCCAAGATGACCTGAATAGCTTGGTCTATGGAAGAATAATGCATGCTAAACTCCTCGGATGGAATGAGAGAGTTGATACTGGGGACAAGTGACCACAAGTCAAATATCAGTCTCTTTTTCCCATTAAACTTGCCTGTTACCACCCCTACCGGACTGACCCTCCAAGACCTGAATGGAGAAACTAACAAGGGGCCAATCATATAACCTTTCATTAGCTCAGCATTTATTAATTCAGTGACAACAGCGGGATCGTTTACGGCAGACAGCAGATTGTCGCATTCAAATGTGGCCTGCGGCAGTGTGACCATGTCGGCGTGGAAGCCTCTATCAAAACTATTGATCAACCATTGGACCCAATCTGGGTCCGGGTGATCCGCGAGCAGAGCGGCCAGGACTGGGGTACGTACCCCGCCTAGTCATGCTGGCCCTTTCTGCCTACATGCAGAGCCCGGATGTGCCCTGAAGCAGTAGAAGCAGACGTGTAATAACCTGCAATTGCTGAAGTTGCACGAAGACATGTTATAGTTTGTTACAAATTTGTGAGCCTACGAGATAGTGTACTGGACGGCCCAACTTATCCACGGAAGGTGCGGACCTGCTGAAACTGTCCGTGGAAGTGGACTGTCTGGTGGCGCCCTGCTCGCCCTGTTGAGCCAGCCCTACACACCACGCCGTAGTATGCGTGATTGATTGACAGGCGGCACATGCGGGGAATTTGAGATTTGCGAAGTGGCTGCAGAACATCTGTGAATCTTCGATGCTCCAGTCCGTGAGGTACCCATCTTGGCTGAAGGCCGCCGCTGCCATGGCTGAGAAACTTCTATGATAATCGTAGAAATGGGTACCACCGTATTTGTATGCGTATTCAGTAACCCTCAGCAAATACAGGTCGAGCTCCTCTCTGCGCTCCGGCCTGGCTGAGCATATCACCTCCCTGTATTTGCTGAAGGCAATCACAAACTCGTGGATATTTAGCTTCCGTTTCAGCCTGGTGTCCTTACTCTTAAGGACAACAGATAAGTCAGCGCACGCTACCGTTCTAGTGTCCTCAACGTCGAAGGCAGATAGCAACAGGGCCGCCAAATTGATGTCCTTCCCTTCCAGTATGTCTTTTCTCAGGGCCGCTGGGACAAAATGGACTGGTGACACCCTTGGTGGCCCAGAGCGCCTACCTGGGTTGCCTACCGGAACAGGGGCAGACATCTGTGTAGGCGTTGGCGCCTGCAATGCTGCTGGAGCTGGAAGCCCCTGAATGCCCCTTCTCTCCAGAGAATCCAGCCTGCCCAACATGGAAGTCATCATTGCATGCAGTTCAGAGAGGGTGGACTGGCCCGAGGTCCCCTCCTGACTGTCGCCAGCCCCCTGATCCGCCATGAGGAGTTTTTACAACTCTGCTTTTCGGGCGGTTGCTGGAAATGGAATTGCTCTCTTGCGCAACTCCTCCATCAATTTGGGGATCGTCCAAGCCCTGTAAGCTGCAGAGGAGGGCGTCCCTCGCACGGAGCTTCTAGCTGGTGTATCAGGGATGGACATCGGGTCCTCTATGTCTGACACGTGAGACATGACCTGTCCGGGCCGTAACGGGTGCCGGGGAAACAAAACGGTAATCGTGAGTCACCAGATATGAGAAACGTGTACCCCCCTTGCTGAGTACTGACTGACCTTACCACCACTGTAACACAACAGTAAGACGTCTGAAACGAACAGCAAATCGACTGAAACCCTGCAAACAACCGAATACATACTTAATGTTAGCTTACAGCTGCAGACTGCCCGTGCAATGTGGCCGACCCAAGAGTGCTGACCGTAGTGCCAGTGCGACCCAGAGTACCACCTGAATAGTTTGAAACGAGGCCTGACCGTGTGTCTGACCGAGAACGTGTGCATGACGCGTATAGTCATGAATAATTAAACCGTGAACACCTCCTGACTGCAAGTCAAGATTACAGTGTGCACCGTTTCTAACTAACTAGCGATGGCTCTGAAGACGTGTCAGCAACCACCGCAGGCAAGTGGTCACCCTTGAAGAAGAGTCAAGATCGCAGTGACCACTACCCGTGTAAACGAAATGCTCTGTATGCTTGACGGTAGCAATGACGCCTTGAACCCTATCTGACATGTCGAGTCAGATATACAGTGATTCAGGGCCTATGTGTAACAGCAGTAGTGCGTAACATTAACTAATGTAACAGGAGTATTAAGCATTTGACTGAAATGACGTGAACTAGCGTCTGCTAGCGAAAGTGATGACCACCGTGAAACGTGAATAAATAACATGAACAACCGCCGTACGGTTGGTACTGACCGTAGCCAAGTTGCAATGACCAGGAACGTAACGACCACCTAACTGAATACAGCCCACCTAATCTGCAAGAGAAACTAACAGTGTACTAACCATATGGTTTACGCGCCACCTACCACCTCTGACCCATACATGCTGACCCCCCCCCTAGCCCCCCCCCCCCCATGCCTGAAACTACCCCAACCCCATTAATTACTTGACTACCCCAAGCTTCTAACCCGGTACCCCGATATGCATGACCCCCCCCCCCCCCCCCCAAACCGAAGCCACAGTAATATGATTATCGTATTATTAACTTTACAAGCTGCCCCTTGTCTGCGACAGTGCATGTGTCGGGAACTGTGGCCTGACACCGGTGCACCATGAGCCAGCCCCTTATTACTGCATGGTACCAATACACTCTGTAAGCCTAACACATTTCCTCACACACACATTTTTTATTTTTTATTATTTTTTTTTTCAGCGCCACCTGCTGGCCATCCGTGGAGCTATACCGCCGGCTCACTGGCATGCTGTGACTCCGCCCGTTCAGAGCCCCGTGTTACACGTGAGACGCCGGCACAGGGAGACCCACGTGGGTCGCGTCTCCCCGCGCCTGCCATGCCGCCAGCTGCTGCTGGATCCAGAGGCCGTGTTCACTGCGGCCAGCCCGGGCACGCGCTGCACCGATGGACCGCCGCCTACATAACACGCTGGGTGCCGGAGCCTGCCCGCCAAACGAGGGGAGCAAATAGCAACAGACCAGGGCCCCAGTAAAAGAACCTGCCGGTCACCCGGCACTTACCTGCACCACCACACACCTGACCCAGCGTACGCAACGAAAGAACCCCCGCAATTTCGCCAACCCAGCATACGCCCAGAGGGAGGGGCCGATGGATGTTAAATAGCCAAAGCCCCTCCCACAAATTCAGCCTGATAGGCTTCCCACTTATCTGTCACCAGCAGTAAAGAAAGAGGAAGTTACCTCATTTACA
This sequence comes from Hyla sarda, assembly GCF_029499605.1. NCBI lineage: Eukaryota > Metazoa > Chordata > Amphibia > Anura > Hylidae > Hyla > Hyla sarda. Next base: position 122,019,765 of record NC_079193.1, on the reverse strand, counting down.
GCTCCTTTTATAACATGGGAGACACTCTGATTGGCTGTTATTAATATGTAGCATATTTGTTTACACCATGCTAAGTTTTCTTCTCATTTATTGTGTAAAATGTTAACTGCTAACTTTCTGCAGTAAAGAGAGATCTGCATAATGCGAGGCCTCCTGTCTTGCTATAAAATTTTGTTTATTGCAGACAAAATCTGTTGTGGTCCATTTAAACCAAAAGAAGTCCCTTCAAGGAGTTGTCCAGCCCCACAAAATTACAATTGGCACATGGTGTCCCAATCCTCACAACTGCAGTTTCGACTGATTCAGTACCCCATCACTGCTACCTGGTTCCTGTAACAAATTGACCTCACAGAAACAGTCCACTTATCCAGTCTGTAGCTGAAACAGGTCACCACTGCAGTCAGTGACTGGCTGAGTAAGCAATTCCTTTGGGATCATGGTTTCACATAAAGCATTGGTGAGTGATGGGGACAGCTGAGGGGTATCGGGGCACTTTCTTTATTTTTGCGTCATCTTGAGGCTAGATAACTCCTTTAACTAAACAAAGTAGTCCAAGGCAGTGTTTTCAATACATGAGGGTTATTTTTTTTTTTACAATTCAAGTTTATGCATGTCTACATGGCCACAAGATTTAAGACAGCAATTTTGCTTTGCTGCTTTAGCATTTTTAAATCTTTTAATGAGATGTTTCTATGATACACTGATGTATAATTATAAGCATTTCATAAGTTTTTAAACTTTTGTTCACAAATTCATCAAGTTTATGCAAAGACTTAACCCTTTCCCGCCCTAGGACGTATGCATACGTCCCAGTTGCTAGCTAGTTAGCGCAACTGGACATATGCATAAATCCAGGTGATATCCTGCTCAGCATGACATGCTGCAGGAGATTGCGGCGGGACCCGGGATCACACCGCTCTCAGTAGTATTAACCCCATAAATGCCATCATCGTCCTAATCATGGAATCTATGGGGTTGACAGGGGGAGCTCCCCCTGTTCACCAATGGCGATCCCACAATGCAATCGCGGGATCCCGTTGGTTGTCATGGCATCAGGAAGCCAGCGATTGGCCTCCTGCCTGCCCGGCACAGCAGGAGGCCAACTGCTGGATCCCACAGGCTGTATGTCAGTGTAGTACAGACAGTTATACTGTGCTGCAGTATAGATGTACTGCAGCATAGTATAACCTGTGAAAAGTAAAAAAAAAAAAAATTTTAGTTTAAAAAAAAAATAAATGCCTCTTTCCCAATAAAACCCAATGTTATCAACCCAAAAAAAGCGCCCGAACCTATACATAATAATATTGTTACGTCTGTAATGACAATAAATCGATAATGATATTCATCCCGCACGGTCAAAAAAAATCTCTAATTTTCACCTCATCATCACATCAGCACCACACATGAGATTGCCCCCAATGACCCTAAAGGAAAAGGAAGCACAAAGAAGTTAAAAGGCCCCTCTCCAGACAACCCCTCAGTGTTTCCTGTTCCTTTGAGAAGCATTGAGGTTTTACCTACTGGGGCTGGTGGCAAGCCAGGCGGTGGAGGTCGGCTCCCTGGGATTCCCCTTCTATATGTACCGCTCCGGAACGTGCGCTCTTTATGGTGTTCCTCTCTGGACCCTCTAGTTCCCAGCCACAGTGCTCCAGGAGTTTATGTGGTGGGGAGAAGTTCTGTGCAGGACCTCAGGCGCACGTGTGTTTCCCCCTGGTCTTTTCTGGTCTCCGGCGCCTGCGTGTGAAGTCACGCTGCGCTCGAGGTGCTAGGATTGCCGGTAACCTGAAGTGCTGTCTCCGCAAGTGGCAGGGTTTTTTCAGATTCATAGCTGGAGGTGGCGCGCAGTCAGAAAGGTGCCAAATTCAAATCAGCTGTGCGACATAAAGGCAAGACCTGCATTTACTTACAGTCTATTGTCAGAATGGAGGCTGCTGCTTCAGTCCGCTTTGATTCTGTGGAGCAGGGGAAGTTTATCAGCCCAGTAAGTATCTGACCCCTTTGTGTTTCATTTACTTACAATGTTTTTTTTCTGTATTCATGGGTGTTCCTTCTCTCCTTCCAGAGAAGACAAGGAGACCCCAAAAAAAGTCCAGAAGGTGGAGTTACCCTAAAGGAGTAAGGGGCGCGAGAGTTCTTGCTCAACCCTAACACTTACGTCAAAAAGCAGTGACTTTTCTCCCGTGTGGGGGACTGACTCATAAAAAAACATTTATTCTAAATTCCATCAAACACGGATTCAAGATGGAGTTTGTTTCCCCCCCACCACAAAAATTCTGTGCAACAAATCTCAGTTCCGATTGCCTGAACAAACTGTTATTTCAGGTGGGTTGATATTTTCTAGCTCTTGGAGCAATCATTCCTGTCTTAGAGGAACAAGAACAGGGCCACCTCTCGCCTTTCAGGACCATAATAAATCTAAAGCACCTGAACAGTTATATTACTTACAAACGCTTCAAGATGGAAACACTGAAAACAGACTTCCTTTAATACCTCAGAATGCCTGGATGGCAACAATAGATTTAAAGTACACATATTTTAACATACCCATGTTCCCCAGTCATCATAAATTCCTGAGATTTGCTGTGATCCAAAACCATCTAACCTTCCACTATCAATTCAAGGCATTACCGTTCGGGATATCCTCTGCCCCGAGTATCTTTACCAAAGTGATGATAGGAGTGGCCTTTTTGAGACAAAAAGGAATAGTAATTATTCCATATCTGTACAATCTTTTTGTCATTGCTCAGTCCAAAGAGCTCCTGTCCCAGCATGTCAGTCTAACAATTCTCCCTTTTCAGAATTTGGGCTGGATCATAAACTTCCATAAGTCGAACCTCCTTCGTTCAACACAAAAAAAAACATTTTTAGGAATGGTGTTTGACTCGCGCAAACAAATGACCTTCCTTCGGAGGACAAAGCAATTTCCCTGTCCTCATGCATTCCATCTGTCCCTTGGTGCCAAAATCATTCCCGAATTTTTAAAAAACAAGTTCTCAAAGTCTGAGGATGCGTATTCTTCTGACTGTCAAGAAATGCCTCAAATGGTGGATAAAAAGTCAGAATCTAAAGAATGGAGTATCCTGGATTTCTCTACCATCAGTCACAGTCCCGACGGATGCCAGCCTAAAAGGTTGGGAAGCACATGTACAGGATCTTTTTCTCAAAGGCACCTGGTCAGAGGAAACTTGCCTTGGTTCTTCCAATTTTCGGGAACTAAAAGCAGTGTTCAAAGCTTTGAAGGCATCAGAACATCTCATTCATAGACATCATGTGAAGATTTACACCGACAACACTACCACTGTAGCTTTTCTAAACCACCAAGGGGGAACAAAACAGATTCCTGCAAGTGCTGACAAAAATGTTTTGGGGGGCGGCGGAAGACAAGATATTGTCAGTTTCTGCTATACATCTCAAGGGAAGCGAAAATATTCAGGCAGATTACCTAAGCAGTCACCAGATAAGTCCAGGAAAATGAGAATGGGGATTACCAGAAGTGGTTCTTTTCGCCACTCGGAAAAATTGAAAGGTAAACAATTTTATTTTCCCTATTTCCAGGCGACCTCCCAAACGGAGTAGATGCTCTTCAACAAAGTTGAAACTTCAAGACAACCTATGTGTTTCCTCCATTCCCTCTGATCAGTAAGACTCTGCAAAAAATTTGTATGGAAAAATCCAAAATCATATATTCATAGCTCCAAGGTGGCCCAAAAGGGGATGGTTCACCCTTGTTCAACAACCGTCCATGGATCATCCTTATCCTTTTCCCTTAAGATCTTCTGGTGCAGGGCCCTCTATTCTTCAAGGGTCTAACAAATCTGCAGTTGACAGCCTGGCTTTTGAGCGGTTAATCTTAAAGGACAAGTCTCACAGTAAATAATTGTTCAGCTTTTAGTGCAGAAGGTAAAGTTATATAGGTTTGTAAATCACTTCCATTACCAATGCTGCTTAGAAACAAGCTTTTTCTGCATTCTTCTGTCTGACAGGAAATTCAGCTGTTCCAGGTTTTCATGACTTTCGACCCCCTATTCAGGCTGTTATCAGCAGCATCCAGGGGCCGTGACGAGACAATTACCCAGAAAACCCCTGTGCTGCAGAGAGCTCCCTGAGCTCGGCCTTAGCCCCTCTCATCTGATGAATATTCACACTGTCCTCCCTCTGTTCTGCAGTGATTGGCTGAGCAGCACTGCCTATATGCCAGCTGATTAAGATCATAGCAGTGTCAGCAAACAGGCTGATTCTCTCCCCTCTCCCTGCTAATGTTTATACACTGAGAACGGAGGAGAGGGGGGAGGGGAGGGAGCTGTCACACTGAGCACTGGGGAGAGAGGAGTGCAGGGCAGAGAAGGGGGGGAGGTGATTGTGCCACTGTAAAGCAGGAGGGGGAGGGAGTGATTTTACAGTCTAAAACTGCAGCTTCAACTCCAGGGTCCCTCTCTCTGAGCCCTGAGATTACATTTTGTTTCCTCGTGGCCACCCTGCTGCATAGGGCTATGATTGGAGCTCAGTGTTATGTGGGAGTGAGCTAGCAGAGCTGTGGGAGTGACTAACATAAGTTAGGGGTGGTAACAAGTTCTCTGCTCAGGCAGCTGAGAGCAGGAAATGTGAGCAGTGCATGCAGGGAAATGTAGTCTTTGAGATCACAGGCATAGCCACCATAACCAGGAAGTAACTGGAATTTATGAGCTGAATAGCCGGTGAATGGGGGGGCGGAAAAAAAATCACAAACATGTCAGAGAGGTGGTAGGTGAATATACTATGGAATGGCTAGGTATTTTTTTTTTCTTTGCTGCATGGGATATATTCTTTAAGTCAGAAGGGTCACTCTCATAAAGTCATTGATACCCTGTTAAAAAATAAAAATTCTACAACCTCTGCCATCTATTGAAAGCAATGGAAGTAATTTGTCTTTTGGTCTCTTGGACCCTAATATGTCACAAATCCTTAATTTTCTTCAAGACTGACTTGACAAAGGTTTGGCCATCAGTACATTAAAAGTACAAACAGCAGCCCTGGGATGCTTTTTTTGACACAGGCATTACAGACCATAAATGAATAAAGAGATTCTTTAATGCAGTGGCAAGATTAAAACACAGGATATCTAAACTTAGTCCTTACAAGCCTTACTAAAGAACCATTTGAACCACTTCTAAATTCTTCCTTGAAAATACTTACCTGGAAAGCGGTATTTTTAACAACCTTCACATCAGCAAGACGGATGAGTGAAATTCAAACGTTATCCATTGAAGAACTTTTTTTTCTTTCTTTTTTATTCAAATAGGTTTTTATTTTTACTATAACCAGAAATACAAAGCAAAAAAAAACCATCTTAGGGCCTAAAACATGTAAAAGAAGTTACAAATGTATACAAGCATCAACAGCATACAATATATGCAGTGTAGAAATGGTGAAATATAATGTACAAACGAACAGTAATTGAAGTATACAACCAATGTGCCTACATAAGTGTAGAATAGGAAAGGAATAGTGGACATAGAATAGTCTTGTATGAGAGTACTGAAACGTAAAAATTAGAAAGATCATTCTAAGGATAAATGTAACTTATAACTCAACATGATCAGCACAGACTGAAAATATCAGAAACGAAAGTGACATTAGTGGGTACAGTGTCAGCATAGGAATCACAATTGTCTGTGAGGATAGTGTGGTCTTGCAATCCTTGTCCCCCAGGAGTGCAAGTAAGAGGAATGGGTGTGATGTGTGTTATGCTTTGGCAGGCTGGAGGTGGATCCTCTGTGTCAGAGAGGGATTGGCGTGGACCGTACCGGTGGACCGGTTCTAAGTTGCTACTGGTATTCACCAGAGCCGTATCCACCGGTAACGGCTCAACCTCTCTGACTGCTGAGACAGGCGCGGTACAAAAGGACAAGGCAAGAGTAAGGTCGGACGTAGCAGAAGGTCAGCGCAGGCAGCAAGGGTCGTAGTCAGGGGCAACAGCAGAAGGTTTAGAACACAGGCTTTGGACATACACTAAACGCTTTCTCTGGCACAAGGCAACAAGATCTGGCAAGGAAGTGAAGGGGAAGTGAGGTTATATGAGCAGGGAGCAGGTGGAGGCTGATTGGGCCAGGCACCAATCATTGGGGCACTGGCCCTTTAAACCTTAGAGAGCGCCAGAACGTGACAGCCGGGGACCTGGACAGGTAAGTGGCTTGGGATGCGATTCGCGAGCGGGCGCGTCCCGCTATGCAAATCGCATCCCCGTCGTGAGTGTCAGTGCAGCGCTCCCGGTCAGCGGGTCTGACCGGGGCGCTGCAGAGAGGAGAACGCCGCGAGCGCTCCGGGGGGAAGCAGGGACCCGGAGCGCTCGTCGTAACAATGTGCTAATGAGGAGTAGGCTTTCTCATAGTCACAGGTCAAGTTTACAAGGTTAATTACTTTGCATAAGGATGGAATCACATTTGTTTTTCACTTCCAGGTCAGAAGTAGCATACATTAACAGATGGGCAATAGGGGTTCTCAGCTTTGGAGGGAAGTGATCTAAGTGTATGAGTAAAAGTGCAGTTTCTGGGGTCAGTGGATTTGGAGAGGTTTTGAATTATCCCCTGCACTCCCCTCCAGAGAGTTTGAAGGAATGGGCATTCCTATAGTGTATGAAGCAAGGAGCCCACACTGCCACAATTCCTCGAGCACAGGTTAGAAATCGAGTGGTCTATGAGGTGTAGCCTGCATGGGGTAAAATACCATCTGCAAACTGTTTTAGCAATTGCCTACTAATGATTGGTTGATCTAAACAGTTTTTTGACATATGAAAACACTGTCACCCATTTGAGATCCTCTTCCCATTTAGTCATAAAGTGATGTGTAATTTGGCTCCCTCTGTCCCTGAGGTCAGTGGATTTGGAGAGGTTTTGAATTATAGAACACAGTTATGCCTCCAGTAATAGTAGCTGTGCTGTTTAGAAATAAAAAAAAGCTTTAGGTATTTGATGACTCAGTTGGAAGTCAGTGGTAAGTAGACTTCTTAGTTGCAGGCTTTTGTAAAAATCTGAATGTGGAAGGGCATGTTTAGATCTTAGGGAGGGGAAGTGAACATTCCCTTCTGAGCTTATTAGATCTTAACTGTGTCGATATCTTTAGCCTTCCATGAGGACAAATTAAGGTCAGGAATATGGTGTTCAATATAATCTAAAGGGATGCAAGTTAATGGGCAACTGACTTTGGGTAGGTTAAATTGTGCGGCATAGTGCCAAGCCCTATCAGTGACATTAACAGCAGAAAGGTAAGAAATGGGAGGATGGGCTCCTCTAAGATTTAGAAGCATGCGAGAGCGTAATGATAGAGGGATAGTGCATGTGGTCTCCAGTGCCACCCACAGTTTGTCTGAATTGTGTCCACCAGTGTTTCGTCTGATCAAGTATACATGCCATATAGTAGTCTCTTGTGTGTGGGAGTCCTAAACCACCTTTGTTGGGATGATGAGTCACAGTTTTCCAAGCTACTCGAGGGTGTCTGCCATGCCATACAAACTGTGCAATATGTTTGTTCAGGGTGGAAAAGAAGTGGGGTATTGAGATGGGGATATTATGGAATACATATAAGAGTTTGGGGAGTAGCATCATCTTGAAAGCAGCCAGTTGACCTAACCAGGAAAGAAATAATTTAGCATACTCTTGCATTTATTTGACTGAGGAAGTAGAAAGAGGAAGGAAGTTGAGGTGGTATAATTCAGAGGCAAAGGATGATAATTGTATGCCTAAATAGGTCACTGAGGTTGTTTGCCAATCTAAAGGGAAGGAAGCTTTAAGTGAGGTAATACTGTTATCAGTGAGGTATAGTGGAAGGATCTGGGTTTTGGAAGAATTTGAAAGTGATCTATGATTTCAAAGAACTTAGGTAAGGATGTGGAAACCTTTATCAAGGTTAAAATGATATTGTCCGCAAAGAGAGCAAGTTTGAGTCGTGCCGCCTATAGGTATTCCCTGGATATTAGCATTGAGACTAATTGCTTGGGCTAGAGGTTCAATGGACATGATAAAGAAAAGGGGCATCTCTGGCATGTGCCATTCGACAGGGTGAACTGGTCAGAGAGGGATTCATTGGTAAAGACTCTCGCAGCAGGGTGCAAGTACTATGCCTGGATTGCTGGAACTATTGGTCCAGAGAATCTGAAAGCTAGGAGTGCAGAGAATGCATACTGCCAGTTCACCCTGTCGAATGATTTTTCTGCATCCAATGTTAAAAATGCAGCAGGGAGACATTTATGTTCACAGTATTGTAACAGTTGTCTGGAGCTTGCCATCCCTGTATGAATCCGACTTGAATTGTATTATTTCAGACATTATAGGGAGAAGGCACGATGCTAAGATTTTTGCATAAATTTTGACATCCCCATTTAAAAGGGAGATGGGCCTGAAGTTAGAAGTTTGGATTTTCCTGGCTTGGGGATCATTGTAATAAGGGCAGTGAGCATTTCTTGAGGGAGAGTTCCTGATGACTTGGCTCCAATGAGAACTTTGGATAAGTGGGGCAATAAAATGGTGCTATAGTGCTTGTAATATTTATTGGGAAGACAGTTGGGTCCGGGAGCTTTATGGATGGGGAGAGATTTTATGGTTTGTTTAATCTCCTGTGGGGTGATTGGGGCATTAAGGGAACAGAGAAAATGCTCTGGGATTTGGGGGATTTTCAATGTAGGTAGGAAGTCATTTATGGAGGACTGAGAGGGCTGTGAAGTGTGCGGATCATTTTGCAGATTATATAACCCAGCATAGTAGTCTTTAAAAGCATTTGCTATACCTCTAGGGGAAAGGATGGGTTTCTTTGACACTGGGTGATACATTAACGGCATACGTTGCTTGGCAGCTCTCGGTTTGTTTTTTAGCTAGGAAAGCTCCAGCTTTTTTATCTTGTGAATAGTACTTGATTTTGGAATGTTTAAGCTTCTTTTCATAGGTATACATAAGGTACCAGATGAGGATGTCACAAAAAATAAAATTGAATAAGAATAGTAAAAGCAAGAATATAAACAAAATAAAAATAAGTAAAAGTGAATTAGTATACTTAGAGTTCAACTAGTCTGTGTACCATAGACTAGCAGGTGCACCGAAACTCGGGTAGCGTGTAATGGGTGTAGAGAAAAAAACAGTTATGCGAACAGTTCAATTCCATGTAACTCCGGACGATGGTCCCGGTAGTCAGCCATCAGAAATGTCTGGATCGCTCGTCTGCAGCGGTCAACGCTGCTGTTCATCAGGCAAAGGAGAATTGGCATTGGAGTCATCAAGGCAGCCCCAATTCTCACAGAGTTCCAACCCTTCTACTGTCAAAACAGCATACATTTTGCCGTGTCACTGAATCGGGATCCTCACCGGAAACCCCCATCTGTATGGGATAGTCAGTTCACGGAGAAGTCCAGTGAACAGATTAAAAGAACACCTAGCTTGCAGTGTCGTGGCTGAGAGGTCAGAGAACAACTTTATTTGAGGTAAGGAAGCGTGTTTTCGCGAGTACTGAAGGAGCTTATCTTTCGTTTGGAAGAACATAAATTTTGCGAGGACATCGCGTGGTAAATTCTCTTGTGGAGACTTCGGTTTCTGAACCCTATGGGCTTGATCAACGCTATTTTCATATGGCTAAAAATCGGGAAGGAGCAATTGCGTCATTTGCTTCACATAAGTATGCTTCACATAAGTAATAAGCTGCAAACCGGCAACAGATTCAGGGATGCCTCTAAACTTACATTGTTTTGTCGATTTCTGTCCTCTGAATCTATGAGCTTAGCTTACATAGTCTAGGTCATTGTGAGCATCAACCAGTTCATTATGGGCCTTGGCAAAGGATGCCATCTTAGTTTCAATGTGAGTCATTCTATGCTCTCGCACTACAGATGTTAGTAGTGACATGAGTTTACGAAACTCACTGTGTAATGAGCTCCCAAACATCTGGAGCATGTCTTTTAAAGTGGTGTCAGAAACTACCTTATCAGTTGTTTGATATGAGGCAAAACATGTCTGAGTCACGAACTTCCTGAGTCTCCCCCTCGCCCGAGTTCTGTCTTTGGTCATTAGTCACAGAGTCTCAGCTTTTGTTTGTGGACTGACCTGGGTTGAGGACTCTGCAGCGGCGGCATGTTCCGGAGATCTTGAGGCCTCAGAGGACAGTTACATAGGGAGACTCCTGCCTTTTGTTTCCTCCCGTATGAGCATTCTGGGCATCTGAATGTGCAGGGTCCGGATAGCTCCACCGCTTAGGTATTTCAAATGGGGAAGGCAGTTTAAGCTTGTCTGCAGATCGTTGGCCCACAGTATGGAAGCAGGTCTTCTTGCCTTTGGTGTGGCATCCCTCCGATCCTTGCGGGCTTTCTCAGTGCGGAGCTGAGCGCGTGCAGCTGTGCCATCTTTGTAGGAGCTATGAGAGGAGGACTCGGTCTGGAAAAAGTGGTGTAGGGGCTCAAACCTCCCGGATCTCGAGTTCCTTTTTTTTTCGACGAAAGTTGCCATGATGTCTGCTAGGGCTGTTAGGGTGAGCCCGGAGTCGCTGGACAGCAATAAGCTGATATAATGGAGTGTTACAGCAGAAGCTCTCTGTTCAAGAGGCCATTCTGCTCTGCAGCCAAACCACACACCCCTGAAGAACCTTATTTGACTATACTTGAAGACAGAAGTGAAATCCAGCTTTCTTACCGAAAGTAGTATCAGACTTTCACAGGAAGAGGAAGAGGAAGTTTTTCATTCCTTGGATGTGGGAAGAACTATTGTCCTTTACTTACAGAAAACCAAAGATTGGAGAAAATACTTACATTTATTTGTTCAGTTCCACGGCCCTAACAAAGGTAAAAAAGCTTTTAAAGCTTCAATTGCCAGATGGGTGAAGTCATCTATTTCTGAAGCTTATAGAAGATGCAGAAGTAAAGTTCTGGAACATCTCAAAGCTCATTCAACCAGAGCGATGGCGGTCTCCTGGGCTGAAAAGTCTTCTGCCTCCTTAGAGCAGATTTACAGGGCAGCGATGTGGTCTACTCCTCGCACCTTCTCTAAACATTACCAACTGAATGTAGCCTTGTCTCAAGATTTAGCTTTTAGACGGAAAGTGCTGCAAGCTGTAGTCCCTCCCTAGATATTGTTTATCTGGTATGTCTCATGTCTGGTGCTGATGAGGTAAAAATTGGGAATTATGACTTACCAATAATTCTGTTTTCTTGAATCATCACATCAGCACCCTGTAATCCCTCCCGAAGTGGTTTATGTACGTATGCTTCTTAATAATTTGTAAACACTGAGAGGTTGTCTGGGAAGGGGCCTTTTAACATCTTTGTGCTTCCTGTTCCTTTAGGATCATTGGGGGCAATCTCGTGTGGTGCTGATGTGATGATTCAAGACAACAGAATTATCGTTAAGTCATAATTCCCATTTTTGGTCCAAAACGTGGAATAAAAAAGATGTGCGGTTGGATGAAAAAAAAATTATGGCTGTCAGAACATGAGAACACATAAAAAGAGAAAAAAAAGGATTTTGTTAAAAAAATAAATCATAAAAAAAAGCTATATACTGTAGATTGGGTATCCCCATAATCGTACTGACCCACAGAATACAATAACAAAATGTTTTACCATAAAGTGAATGCCATAAAAAAATTACAATAATCCACAAAGATTTTCCATTAATATAAAGTAAAATATGTCCAGAAAAAAACTCTCAGAATCGCATCGCTAATTTAAAAGCATGTCAATGTAATTACCATGCATAGACACATGCCAGATTTGAAAAAACAGGTGCCATCATTAAGGGGTTAATATTGCCTGTGCATGACCCTTCTTTTTTTTCAAGACCTCTGCAATTTGCCCTAGCATGCTCAATATCAACTTCTGGGCCAAATCCTGACTGATTGCAACCCATCCTTGCTTAAAGGGGTTATCCACCATAAGGTGATTTTAGTACGTACCTGGCAGATAGTAATGGACATGCTTAGGAAGGATCTGCGCTTGTCTTGGGGCTAAATGGCTATGTTGTGAGATTACCATAACACTGTGGCTAGCTTTTTGTGAACTGTTATTTTCTGTTTGACCTTTTCTGTTTTTGACTACAAATCCCACAATTCCATTTTCCTCCCTCCCACATATTTGAAAAATAAATGAGCTGCATCCATTCAAAAGACCTGTGGTTTTCAATCAGGATGCCTACAGCTGTTTCATTAGTTGCAGATTGATCTCTCTCCCACCAAGCGATCGCTCCACCCTTTGAAACAGACAGGCTACCTGTCATCAGCTGATTAGTGAGTCAGGTCTCGGCTGCATTGCAACCTGGGAAAAATCTGAGACAATCTGATTTTGTATGCTGGTAAAAATAAATATTGGAGTGAAAATCACAGAAGAATTGTGAGAAAACCGTCACACACCGGTACAGACACTATATTATGAACACACTAACTTTACAGCCCTTGTAGTATAGTCAAATAAAAAAAAATACTGGAATACCCCTTAAGGACGCAGGACGTAAATGTACGTCCTGGTGCGGTGGTACTTAACGCACCACGACGTACCTTTATGTCCTGTGCATAACCGCGGGCATCGGAGCGATGCCCGTGTCATGCGTGGCTGATCCAGGCTGCTGATCGCAGCCAGGGACCCGCCGGCAATGGCCGACGCCCGCGATCTCGCGGGCGTCCGCCATTAACCCCTCAGATGCCGGGATCAATGCAGATCCCGGCATCTGCGGCAGTCCCCTGACCTTCCTCCTTCCGGCTCCCGGCGTCTTCTGCTCTGATCTGATTCTGATCAAGCAGACCAGAGCAGAAGATGACCGATAACACTGATCTGTTCTATGCCCTATACATAGAACAGATCAGTATTAGCAATCATGATATTGCTATGAATAGTCCCACTATTCAAGTGTTAAAAAAAAATGTAAAAGTAAAAAAAGTGAAAAATCCCCTCCCCCAATAAAAAGTTAAACATCCGTTTTTTCCTATTTTACCCCCAAAAAGCGTAAAAAATTAATTTTATAGACATATTTGGTATCGCCGCATGCGTAAATGTCCAAACTATTAAAATAAAATCTTAATGATCCCGTACGGTGAACAGAGTGAACGTTAAAAAAAAAAAGTCCAAAATTGCTAACTTTTTTAATAAATTTTATTTTTAAAAAATTATAAAAAATGTATTAAAGTTTTTTATATGCAAATGTGGTATCAAAAAAAGTACAGATCATGGTGCAAAAAATGAGCCCTCATACCGCCACTTATACGGAAAAATAAAAAAGTTAGAGGTCATCAAAATAAAGGGATTATAAACGTATTAATTTGGTTAAAAAGTTTGTGATTTTTTTTAAGCACAACAATAATATAAAAGTATGGGTATCATTTTAACCCCTTCAGGACGGAGCCCATTTTGGCCTTAAGGACCGGAGCGTTTTTTGCACATCTGACCACTGTCACTTTAAACATTAATAACTCTGGAATGCTTTTAGTTATCATTCTGATTCCGAGATTGTTTTTTCGTGACATATTCTACTTTAACATAGTGGTAAATTTTTGTCGATACTTGCATCCTTTCTTGGTGAAAAATCCGTAAATTTGATGAAAAAATTGAAAATTTTGCATTTTTCTAACTTTGAAGCTCTCTGCTTGTAAGGAAAATGGATATTACGAATACATTTTTTTTTGGTTCACATATACAATATGTCTACTTTATGTTTGCATCATAAAATTGACGTGTTTTTACTTTTGGAAGACACCAGAGGGCTTCAACGGTCAGCAGCAATTTTCCGATTTTTCACAAAATTTTCAAACTCAGTATTTTTCAGGGACCAGTTCAGGTTTGAAGGGTCTTCATATTAGAAATACCCCATAAATGACCCCATTATAAAAACTACACCCCCCAAAGTTTTCAAAATGACATTCAGTCAGCATTTTAACCCTTTAGGTGTTTCACACGAATAGCAGCAAAGTGAAGGAGAAAATTCACAATCTTCATTTTTTACACTCACATGTTCTTGTAGACCCAATTTTTGAATTTTTACAAGGGGTAAAAGGACAAAATTTTTACTTGTATTTGTAGCCCAATTTCTCTCGAGTAAGGACATACCTCATATGTCTATGTAAAGTGTTAGGCGGGCGCAGTAGAGGGCTCAGAAGGGAAGGAGCGACAAGGGGATTTTGGAGAGTACGTTTTTCTGAAATGGTTTTTGGGGGGCATGTTACCTTTAGGAAGCCCTTATGGTGCCAGAACAGCAAAAAAAAAAACACATGGCATACCATTTTGGAAACTAGACCCCTCGGGGAATGTAACATGGGATAAAGTGAACCTTAATACCCCACAGGTGTTTCACGACTTTTGCAAATGTAGAAAAAATTTTTTTTTTTACCTAAAATGCTTGTTTTCCCAAAATTTTTTTATTTTTAAAAAGGGTAATAGCAGAAAATACCCCTAAAAATTTGAAGCCCAATTTCTCCCGATTCAGAAAACACCCCATATGGGGGTGAAAAGTGCTCTGCTGGCGCACTACAGGTCTCGGAAGAGAAGGAGTCACATTTGGCTTTTTGAACGCAAATTTTTCTCTGGGGGCATGCCGCATTTAGGAAGCCCCTATGGTGCCAGGACAGCAAAAAAAAAAAAACACATGGCATACCATTTTGGAAACTAGACCCCTCGGGGAACGTAACAAGGGGTTAAGTGAACCTTTATACCCCACAGGTGTTTCACGACTTTTGCATATGTAAAAAAAAAATTTTTTTTTTTTACCTAAAATGCTTGTTTTCCCTAAAATTTAACATTTTTAAAAAGGGTAATAGCAGAAAATACCCCCCAAAATTTAACACAATTTCTCCCGAGTACGGCGATACCCCATATGTGACCTTAAACTGTTGCCTTGAAATACGACAGGGCTCCAAAGTGAGAGCGCCATGCGCATTTGAGGCCTAAATTAGGGATTGCATAGGGGTGGACATAGGGGTATTCTACGCCAGTGATTCCCAAACAGGGTGCCTCCAGCTGTTGCAAAACTCCCAGCATGCCTGGACAGTAAACGGCTGTCCGTTTTGCAACAGCTGGAGGCTCCGTTCTGGAAACAGTGGCTTACCAGACGTTTTTCATTTTTATTGGGGAGGGGAGGGGGGCTGTGTAGGGGTATGTGTATACGTAGTGTTTTTTACTTTTTATTTTATTTTTTGTGTTAGTGTAGTGTAGTGTTTTTAGGGTACAGTCGCACGGGCGGGGGTTCACAGTAGTTTCTCGCTGGCAATTTGAGCTGCAGCAGAAAGTTTGCGGCAGCTCAAATTTGCAGCCAGATACTTACTGTAATCCTCCGCCCATGTGAGTGTACCCTGTACGTTCACATTGGGGGGGACATCCAGCTGTTGCATAACTACAACTCCCAGCATGCCCGTTGGCTGTCGGTGACTGCTGAGAGTTGCAGTTTTGCAACAACTGTAGGCACACTGGTTATGTATCACTGAGTTTGTGACCTAACTCAGTGTTTCACAACCAGTGTGCCTCCAGCTGTTGCAAAACTACAACTCCCAGCATGTACGGTGCATGGTGTACGGTGACTGCTGAGAGTTGTAGTTTGCAACAGCTGGAGGCACACCGGTCGTGAAACACTGAGTTAGGTAAAAAAAAACTCTGAGTTTCACAACCAGTGTGCCTTCAGCTGTTGCAAAACTACAACTCTCAGCAGTCACCGACAGCCAACGGGCATGCTGGGAGTTGTAGTTATGCAACCAGCAGATGCACCACTACAACTCCCAGCATGCACTTTAGATGTTTGTGCAAGCTGGGAGTTGTAGTTATACAACAGCTGAAGGTACACTTTTCCATAGAAAGAATGTGCCTCCAGCTGTTGCAAAACCATAAGTCCCAGCATGCCCATAAGGGAATGCTGGGAGTTGTGGTGGTCTGCCTCCTGCTGTTGCATAACTACAGCTCCCAGCATGCCCTTTTTGCATGCTGGGAGCTGTTGCCAAGCAACAGCAGGAGGCTGTCACTCACCTCCAACGATCCAGACGCTGCAGGTCAGTGCCGCCGCCGCAGCTGCTCCTGGGGCCCCGATCCCAACAGGGGCGCCGGGGATCGGGGTCCCCAGCACCCGGGGTGCACGTCCCGCACCCGCTCACGTCCTCCAGAAGAGGGGCGGAGCGGGTGCGGGAGTGACACCCGCAGCAGGCGCCCTGATTGGTCGGCCGGTAATCCGGCTGACGAATCAGGACGATCGTGAGGTGGCACCAGTGCCACCTCACCCCTGCAGGCTCTGGCTGTTAGGGGCCGTCAGAGACGGCCCCGAACAGCCAGCAATTCCGGGTCATCGGGTCACTGGAGACCCGATTGACCCGGAATCGCCACAGATCGCTGGACTGAATTGTCCAGCGATCTGCGGCGATCGCCGACATGGGGGGGCATAATGACCCCCCTGGGCGATATGCCGGGATGCCTGCTGAACGATTTCAGCAGGCATCCGGCTCCGGTCCCCAATCGGCTAGTGGTGGGGGCCGGAATTCCCACGGGCGTATGGATACGCCCTCGGTCCTTAAGGACTCGGGATGCAGGGCGTATCCATACGCCCTATGTCCTGAAGAGGTTAATCATATTGACCCTCAGAATAAAGAACACGTCATTTTTACCGTAAATTGTACGGCGTGAAAACGAAACATTCCAAAATTAGCAAAATTGCGTTTTTCTTTTTAATTTCCCCACCAAAATAGTGTTTTTTGCTTGCGCCATACATTTTATGATATGAGTTATGTCATTACAAAGGACAACTGGTCGGGCAAAAAACAAGCCCTCATACTAGTCTGTGGATGAAAATATAAAAGAGTTATGATTTTTAGAAGGCGAGGAGGAAAAAATGTAAACGTTAAAATTAAGGCCAAAATGGGCTGAGTCCCTAAGGGGTTAAGGGAAGGGTCAATCATGTCGTATTTTGTTGCATATTCTTCTACCCATTGGGTCAATGGGTAGGAAATACACAGCAGCAAAATAAGTCATTTATAAAGGAGTATTCCTGTCTGCAGCATTCGCTCTCTGGGCAGAATGAGGGGCCTGGTTGACAGTTCAGGCAAGCGCTGTTTTGTGACATCAGTTTAACACCTGCCTGAACTTGTGCACTCGCGATGCTATTCTCCACTAATTACATTAGAAAGTCTATGGGTGCATCTGCAGTCCAGGAGGTCCCCAGATAATAACATAGGGAGACATGTTGCTGGGAGAAGGCTAATTAATAAGAGTTTTAAGTTTTAATTTTAGACTGATTAACCTCTATATAATTTAATGGACTTTATCACAATTTCTGTGTTTTTATTTGTTGGCCTGCCTTTTGAGGATTGAGCACGATAGAGGTATTTTGAGTTTCCTGGCTATGTACCCAATATTTAAATGTTTTCGTTCACCTAGTCACTTATCAGTTTGCCTTGTAACATAATCCCCCATAATGTTGTAAAAAAATAAAAATTGTTCATCACAGAATTGATCGTTGGGAGAATGTGCTCTTAGAGGATGTTTAGATAACAACAAGTGCAAAGACAGGGAGTGAACTGCAGAGGACTGGTGTTAAGATATTTTATCTGATAAAGCCCCCTTCCGTACTATTTGTAACATCTGAAGAACCGTTGTATAGAGAAATAAAAATGATCACTACCCCAAGTCCTGTGTCATGCCAATAGTAAAGCATACTGAGACCATTTGTGTATGGGATTGCTTTTCATCCAAAGGAGTGGGCTTACTCACAATTTTGCCTAAGAACGGTGTCATTTTACCAGCATGATAGAGCACCATACCACAAAAGTGGTAACTAAGTTGTTTGTTTAACAAATCATTAAAATTTAGGGCCAGGAAACACTTCAGATCTCAGTCCCTTTTGAGAACCTGTGAACAATCCTCAAAAAGCAGGTGGACAAAAATGTTTTGGATGCAACTTTATTCAATAGTCACGGTAGCATCTAATTGGTTTACAGGGGGAGGGACGCTCCCTAAATGAGGTACTAGTGGCCTTTCTTCCTTTCTTCAATTGGGGTCTTCATGGAAGGCCCCCATGTTTGCCATCTTTATACTATTTTGAGGCCCTTCCAGAGGCAGAGCCTATTAGAATGCTTGTCAGTTTTCTACTGATATAGAGGTATTGCAGTTCATCATCTAGGGGATAAGAGTATCAGATTTTCAACTTAAGTCCTAGTGGGACTTAAAAAAATTACAACAGTTAAAATTAGACTGCATTTACACTACGATTGCAGCCTACGGTTGCCGGATCCATCTGGGGGAGGGGAAAACCGGGCGCTCCCGTACCCCAGCCGGACCCGGCCCCCTTCTCATTCATTTGAATGAGCCGACCGTAGTCAAACAGTGACTCTGGTCAGCTAATTTTTGCCCCGTATCCAATATTGTGACCGGACCTAAAACCGTAGTATACTACAGTTTTAGGTCCTGTCACAAAACCGGATAGGGGGCAGAAATGAGCCGATTGGAGTCACTGTTTGACTCCAGTCGGCTCATTAAAGTGAATGGCTTTCAGTGCCAGTCCAGCTGGGAGCCCCCGGTTTTCCCATTCCTCAGCCAGATCCAGCAACCTTAGGCTGCAATCGTGGCGAGAAGGCATCCTTATAGGGAAAAAAATCTGAAATAAGGGTGTGTTAACACCCACTGAATACACCGAATTTAATCTGTCTCCTACTATTGATATTCACACACATGCATTATGTTGTTTGAAGGGGATTGTATTGTTAAAATGGAAAATCTGTAAACCTCAGTAGAAAAAAAAGTAGATGATTTTATAGGTAACAAAAAAAATAAGGAGTATTTAATAACAAAAGACCCCTGGGTTTTGTAGCAACAATACAATAAGTTCTAACACAATCCTTTTGTTAGTACAGTGATCCCTCAACTTACAATGGCCTCAACATACAATAGTTTCAACATACAATGGTCTTTTCTGGATCATTGTAACTTGAAACAAGACTCAACATACAATGGTACAACAGTCCAGATCTGTGAAACGTGTCAATGGCTAGAAGAACTGACCAATCAGAATAGGCATTTTACTGGTAAATCACCTGTATTAGGCTCCTTTAGGCTTCATAGTGCTCCAGCACTATGAAAAGGACCCGTTATATAACACCCGTTATAAAATCGCGGGCGATCGTGGGTAAAATGGCCATTAGAAAAGCCCTAACTTACATTAGTAAATCCCATTATAGTCTATGGGATTGTTCTAATACACCTTTTTAACCCGTTCTCGCCTGTCATTCATAACGCACTTTATTTTGGGACGGGAGAAATAGTGCATGCACTATTCTCCTCTCTGTTTACAACTGCATGTGCAGAGAGAAGAAAGATTGGAGCTCAGATAGTAAAATGAATCAGTAAGGCAGAGTCAGGAGTATTCCCTGCTGTGCTATGAGCACATTGCTGGCTCCTGCCTGTCTGATTCACAGAGAGCAGTGCTCAGCTTGTTTGTGTCCCGGCTGCAGTCTGAGATTTAGGACTCCAGCATGAGTCTGAAATCCTATTAAAAAATATATATATATATTTTTTTTTTTTCAAAGTGGAAAATTAAATAGAAGGAAGCATATTTTTAATAACATGCTATTGGAAAGTTATTGTGCATACATTAATCTATAATATATCAAAACTTGAGGGACCACTGTATAGCTTTTAAGTTACTGTAGAAGATATTGCTGAAAATGAGTGTGCATTTAGCTGCTTAAAACTTGGGTCCTAATTCCAAATTGGTGAATAAAGTAAAGCTTTGGAACTTTTCACTTTTGATATAAAATATGAAATAGGAGAGAAATATTGATGGAGTCAAATATAAAGGTCAGTGTAAACTGAGGCTGATGTTCATGTGGTGGAATAGTCACGGATTTATGGTGTACACTAGGGGCGCGCGATTTGGGAAAAATGTGCAATTGCGATTATGGAAGTAGATATTGCGATATCGATATGCAATTGCGATATAATAAAAAAAAAAAAAGTTAAATTCCCCCATTTCATGTCCAATCCCCTTATTTTAATATTATGTTCATTGACTGAACATAAAATAGAGAGGATAGGATACAAAATGGGAATAACAAAGCTTAATTCCTCCTCTGCATTTCACGTGCCTGGTATAGTACAGTCTGCACACTCTCTGGCGCTGTTGCGTTGCTCTATAGTGCAGCGCTGCCAGGTGGGAGTAAGTGAATTGCTTTAACCCCTTAAGGACACATGACGTTCTCATACGTCTCCATTTCCGAGTCCTTAAGGACACATGACGTATGAGAACGTCATGTGTTTTACCGGCCCCCCGCAACCATCTGGAGCGGAGCCGGTGCCCGATGCCTGCTGAAATCGTTCAGCAGGCATCGGGGCATATCGCCCAGGGGGGTCATGATGACCCCCCATGTCGGCGATGGCCGCAGATCGCTGGACAATTCAGTCCAGCGATCTGCGGCGGATTCCGGGTCAATCGGGTCTCCAGTGACCCGGTGACCCGGAATTATTGGCTGATCGGGGCCGTAAGAGACGGCCCCGAACAGCCAGAGCCAGCAGGGGTGAGGTGGCACTGGTGCCACCTCACGATCGCCCTGATTCGTCGGCCGGATTACCGGCCGATCAATCAGGGCGCCTGCTGCGGGTGTCACTCCCGCACCCGCTCCGCCCCTCTTCCGGAGGACGTGAGCGGGTGCGGGGCGTGCACCCCGGGTGCTGGGGACCCCGATCCCCGGCGTCCCTGTTGGGATCGGGGCCCCAGGAGCAGCGGCGGCGACGGCGACGACAAGGGACTGACCTGTGCGGCGAGGATCGTTGGAGGTGAGTGACAGCCTCCTGCTGTTGCTTAGCAACAGCTCCCAGCATGCAAAAAGGGCATGCTGGGAGCTGTAGTTATGCAACAGCAGGAGGCAGACCACCACAACTCCCAGCATTCCCTTATGGGCATGCTGGGACTTGTAGTTTTGCAACAGCTGGAGGCACATTCTTTCTATGGAAAAGTGTACCTTCAGCTGTTGTATAACTACAACTCCCAGCTTGCACAATCAGCTAAAGTGCATGCTGGGAGTTGTAGTGGTTAATCTGCTGGTTGCATAACTACTACAACTCCCAGCATGCCCGTTGGCTGTCGGTGACTACTGAGAGTTGTAGTTTTGCAACAGCTGAAGGCACACTGAGTTAAGTAGCAAACCAGTGTGTCTCCAGCTGTTGCATAACTACAATCCCCAGTATCCCCAGCCAAAGTAGTATGCCTCCAGCTGTTGCATAAGTACAAGACCCAGCATGCCCTTCCACTGTCCGTACATGCTGGGGGTTGTAGCTTTTCCAACAGCTGAAGGCACACTGGTTGCAAAACACTGAGTTTGTTACCAAACTCGGTGTTTCACAACCAGTGTGCCTCCAGCTGTTGCAAAACTACAACTCCCAGCATGCACTGATAGACCGTACATGCTGGGAGTTGTAGTTTTGCAACAGCTGGATGTTCGCCCCCCCCCCCCCCCAGGGTACACTCACATGGGCGGAGAATTCCAGTAAGTATCCGGCTGCAAGTTTGAGGTGCGGCAAAATTTCTGCCGCAGCTCAAACTGCCAGCGAGAAACTACTGTGAACCCCCCGCCCGTGTGACTGTACCCTAAAAACACTACACTACACTAACACACAATAAAATAAAAAGTAAAAAACACGATGTATACCCAAACCCCTACACAGCCCCCCCCCAATAAAAATGAAAAACGTCTGGAACGCCACTGTTTCCAAAACGGAGCCTCCAGCGGATGCAAAACTACAACTCCCAGCATGCTCTGATAGACCGTACATGCTGGGAGTTGTAGTTTTGCAACAGCTGGATGTGTCCCCCCCCCCCCCAATGTGAACGTACAGGGTACACTCACATGGGCGGAGGATTACAGTAAGTATCCGGCTGCAAGTTTGAGCTGCGTCAAATTTTCTGCCGCAGCTCAAACTGCCAGCGAGAAACTACTGTGAACCCCCGCCCGTGTGACTGTACCCTAAAAACATAAAAACACTACACTACACTAACACAAAATAAAATAAAAAGTAAAAAACACTACATATACACATACCCCTACACAGCCCCCCTCCCCTCCCCAATAAAAATGAAAAACGTCTGGTACGCCACTGTTTCCACAACGGAGCCTCCAGCTGTTGCAAAACAACTACTCCCAGTATTGCCAGATAGCCGTTGACTGTCTAGGCATGCTGGGAGTTTTACAACAGCTGGAGGCACCCTGTTTGGGAATCACTGGCGTAGAATACCCCTATGTCCACCCCTATGCAAGTCCCTAATTTAGGCCTCAAATGCGCATGGCGCTCTCACTTTGGAGCCCTGTCGTATTTCAAGGCAACAGTTTAGGGCCACATATGGGGTATCTCCGTACTCTGGAGAAATTGCCTAACAAATTTTGGGGGGTATTTTCTGCTATTACCCTTTTTAAAAATGTAAAATTTTTGGGAAAACAAGCATTTTAGGTAAAAAAAAATATATATTTTTTTACATATGCAAAAGTCGTGAAACACCTGTAGGGTTTTAAGGTTCAAATTACCCCTTGTTACGTTCCCCGAGGGGTCTAGTTTCCAAAATGGTATGCCATGTGTTTTTTTTTTTTTGCTGTTCTGGCACCATAGGGGCTTCCTAAATGCGGCATACCCCCAGAGCAAAATTTGCTTTCAAAAAGCCAAATGTGACTCCTTCTCTTCTGAGACCAGTAGTGCGCCAGCAGAGCACTTTTCACCCCCATATGGGGTGTTTTCTGAATCGGGAGAAATTGGGCTTCAAATTTTGGGGGATATTTTCTGCTATTACCCTTTTTAAAAATGTAAAATTTTGGGGAAACAAAGCATTTTAGGTAAAAAATATATTTTTTTTACATATGCAAAAGTCGTGAATCACCTGTAGGGTATTAAGGTTTACTTTACCCCTTGTTACGTTCCCTGAGGGGTCTAGTTTCCAAAATGGTATGCCATGTGTTTTTTTTTGCTGTCCTGGCACCATAGGGGCTTCCTAAATGTGGCATGCCCCCCAAAAACCATTTGTCGCTCCTTCCCTTCTGAGCCCTCTACTGCGCCTGCTGAACAATTAACATAGACATATGAGGTATGTGCTTACTCGAGAGAAATTGGGTTTCAATTACAAGTAAAAATTTTCTCCCTTTTTTACCCCTTGCAAAAATTCAAAAATTGAGTCTACAAGAACATGCGAGTGTAAAAAATTAAAATTTAGAATTTTCTCCTTCATTTTGCTGCTATTCCTGTGAAACACCTAAAGGGTTAATACACTTACTGAATGTCATTTTGAATACTTTGGGGGGGTGTAGTTTTTATAATGGGGTCTTTTATGGGGTATTTCTAATATGAAGACCCTTCAAATCCACTTCAAAACTGAACTGGTCCCTGAAAAATAGTGAGTTTGAAAATTTTGTGAAAAATTTCAAAATTGCTGCTGAACTTTGAAGCCCTCTGGTGTCTTCCAAAAGTAAAAACTCATAAATTATATGATGCAAACATAAAGTAGACATATTGTATATGTGAACCCAAAAAAAATATATTTTGAATATCCATTTTCCTTACAAGCAGAGAGCTTCAAAGTTAGAAAAATGCAAAATTTTCATTTTTTTTCATCAAATTTGGGGATTTTTCACCAAGAAAGGATGCAAGTTACCATAATATTTTACCACTTTGTTAAAGTAGAATATGTCACGAAAAAACAATCTCGGAATCAGAATGATCACTAAAAGCATTCCAGAGTTATTAATGTTTAAAGTGACAGTGGTCAGAATTGCAAAAAACGCTCCGATCCTTAAGGTGTAAAATGGCCTGGTCCTTAAGGGGTTAAAGGGGAACTCCGGTGGAAACAAGTAGAAAGCAAATGTTTTCAAATCAACTGGTGCCTGAAAGTTAAACAGATTTGTAAATTACTTCTATTAAAAAATCTTGATCCTTCCAGTGCTGTGATCTGTAGTTTTTATTGTGATCACTTTTTTCCTTTATTTATTTTTTACAATTTTTTTGTCTCCCTACGGCAGTTTTTTTTCCAAACAGTGTGTCTACAGTTGTTCCAGTACTACAACTCCCAGCATGCCTGGACAACCAAAGGCTGTCTAGGCTTGCCGGGAGTTGTAGTTTTGCAATAGCTGGAGACACACTGTTAGGAAAAAAAACTGTCATTGGGAATAATATTTGCAATCTTGTGATTGCAGACACTGTGTCTTGTGCTTTGCTCCGGGTATCCCAATCAGCTCCACTGAGCTACCGACATGTGCTTTCGGCATTTTAGATGCCGCAATCAACTTTGATTGCGGCTTCTAAAGGTTTAATGTCAGACATCACGCGGATCGGTAAGGTCCGGAATTAGCCACTATGAAGCAAGCTCAGCTTCTGTTTATAAACGGTGGGCAGCCATGGTGGTGTTAACCTTCTTCCAGCACTAGGTACGGAGGATGAGCATACAGCCATCTCTGGGAACGGAGCCAGGTTGACTTAAATGTGTAGCAAAATTTCAGCTGGGGGAATCCTACTGCAAATGCGCTATGTGTGACCCAACCCTTACAGTGTATAGGGAAACAATTAGTTAAATCTTCCCATATACAATATATCACAGTAATTCTGGAAGTGAAGCTTCCTTAACCCTTACTACATGTTTGTTTAAAAATGTTACAAACATAATAATATCTAGACCGAATTCAAATCACCTCCTTTTCCCATTTTTAAAACAAAAAAAATCTAAGAAATAATAAACCTATTTGGTATTGCTACGTGCATAATTGTCTGTGCTATTAAATTATTATTCCAGGTCTTGAACAGTGAGCGGCGTAAACACAAAAAAATTCCATATGCCAAAAGTGTTGATTTTTGGTCACATCAGGTCCCAGAAAAAACATAATAAAAGTTTATCAAAAAGTCACATATAAGCAAAAGTAGAAAGAATAAAGGAGAAAATGTGTTGCGATCTCTAGTGTAGTATATCAAGTGTCTGAATTAATGTGAAGAAAATACCCACCACCACACCTATAGTGTTGCACTGACCTTCAAAGGTTGTGCTGTAGGATAGGCACAACTCTAAGTTAGGCTTAGGGTATTGGTAGGTATGTAAAGTCTGCTGCTCGTGGCCCTTTTATCTGTGTCCTAGGAGGGTGTGGAGTGAAATGCATATAAACTCAAACAAAAACATGGAGTATGTCTCGAGCACTGCTGTCTGGGTAGTCGCGGAAATACTTTGTGTGTATTGGAACTAAACCAAAAAAAGGAGGAAAAAATGCAAATTGGACCTTATGTCACACCAAACTCCAAATCTGGTCTGGACAAAAGTATTGGCACCCTTTAACTTAATATTTGGTTGCACACCTTTGGAAAAAATTATTGAAATCAGCCGCTTCCTATAAGCTTCACATCTCAGCCGGAATGTTGGACCACCTTTGCAAACAGCTCCAGGTCTCTTATTGGAAGGGTGCCTTTTCCCAACAGCAATTTTAGATCTGTACTCATTGCAAGCCACTTCAGAACTCTCCAGCACTTTGTTGACATCCATTTCTGGGTGCTTTTTGACGTATGTTGATGGGTCATTGTCCTGCTGGAAGGCCCAAGATCTCGGACACAAACCCAACTTTCTGACACTGGGCTGTACAAATCCGTTGGTAATGCTCAGATTTCATGATGCCTTGCACACATGCAGCCAGTGCCAGAGGCAGCAAAACAACCCCAAAACATCATTGAACCTCCACCATATTTCACTGTAGGTACTGTGTTCTTTTCTTTGTAGGCCTCTTCCCGTTTTCAGTAAACAGTAGAATGATGTGCTTTACCAAAAAGCTCTTGGTTTAGCTTTTTTGGTTTAGTTCCAATACGCACAAAGGGAATAAACGTGTATAGCAAAACATGTGTTGCTGCAATCCTTTTCTGTGAGAAATACTTCATTTTCTTGAAAATTTTCAGGGGTGCCAACATTTACTGCCATGACTGTAACTGAATTTAAATGTATAACATTGAAAATAATGGAGGAGTATGCATGTATAAAATTCTTATATTTGTATGAAAAAGTTAATCAAAATTGTTAAGGATGCACTAAAATAAAATAAGTGTCAACAGAGCTGAGGAATACTTAGGCTGCAGGTGGATGTATCTAATGCAGACCAAGGGGCATAGTAAATGTGCTCCAGTAAAACAGAGGGTATCAATGAGTTTCTTCATATTACTGTAAAGGTAAGGATCTTCATAAGGCACAGCTGTAGAAGAGCAAAAAACTTACTATTAGGGGGTCCTGCTAGAGTTCTCTGTGTGGATGCGCTAACTATATGAGCGATTACCGCTGGGCACGAATATAATGCGAGGAGTTCCGGTCATGCGCATCAGGGTGCGCCTGAACAGAGCGGAAAGCGCGTGTCGTACGGGAGGCAAAAAACGTGTGCATATACTGAACAGGATAGCTTTGGACATGTAGCGTGTGGGACCATGAGTGGAGGAGGAGAACTCCTATAGCAGGAAAGAATGGATAAGTGGGGGCTTCAAGAATAATAGGCTTATGGATTTGTATATGAGAAATGGATATTAAATGGTGGGCTTATGGATTTGTATATGAGAAATGGATATTGTGTGGGAAACAAGTAATAAATGTGAATGAAGGGGAATGTTGTGTAAACTAAAACCCTCTAAATTTACATAGGGAATGGGATGTTGTAAGAATGGTTGGTGAATATTATGGTGATGTACCAAACAGCTAGAAGGATGTAAAAGAAAAGTATGTTATATGGAACAGATAAGGAAGAGATATGGGTGTTGTAGTGTGTGGGTGTGTTGGTATACTGTATGATATGATGGATATTACTTATGTGAGGGAAAGGAGACCAAAGGGCATAGATAGTGACTGTATACACGAGACATGTGTGGGAGTAACATACCAACAGAATATCACTGACAATAATTAGGAAGAACTGTCTGAATAAGCTGAATAGCTTATTATCCACATCTTCAGAGATTTGTTCAATGGGGGGTGATGCTGAGGCAAGTGAAATCCTTCTTGTGTCCTTCCACTAAGTGTTGTGAGGCACTGTATTTCGAAATTCCTATACTACAATTGTGTCTGTGACCGTTACATAGTTACATAGTTAGTACGGTCGAAAAAAGACATATGTCCATCAAGTTCAACCAGGGAATTAAGGGGTAGGGGTGTGGCGCGATATTGGGGAAGGGATGAGATTTTATATTTCTTCATAAGCATTAATCTTATTTTGTTCCAGGAATGTATCTAATCCTGTTTTAAAGCTGTTAATTGTTCCTGCTGTGACCAGTTCCTGAGGTAGACTGTTCCATAAGTTCACAGTTCTCATGGTAAAGAAGGCGTGTCGCCCCTTGAGACTAAACTTTTTCTTCTCCAGACGGAGGGAGTGCCCCCTCGTCCTTTGGGGGGGTTTAACCTGGAACAGTGTTTCTCCATATTTTTTGTATGGGCCATTAATATACTTATATACGTTTATCATATCCCCCCTTAAACGTCTCTTCTCAAGACTAAACAATTGTAACTCCTTTAATCGCTCCTCATAGCTAAGATGTTCCATTCCCCATATTAGTTTAGTCACGCATCTCTGCACCCTTTCCAACTCCGCAGTGTCCCTTTTATGGACAGGTGCCCAAAACTGAACAGCATATTCCAGGTAAGGCCGTACCAATGATTTATAAAGGGGGAGTATTATGTCCCTGTCCCTTGAGTCCATGCCTCTTTTGATACATGACAATATCCTGCCGGCTTTGGAAGCAGCAGCCTGACATTGCATGCTATTCTGTAGTCTGTGATCTACAAGTACACCCAGATCCTTCTCTACCAGTGACTCTGCCAGTTTAATCCCCCCTAAGACATACGATGCATGCAGGTTATTAGTACCCAGATGCATAACTTTACATTTATCCACATTGAACCTCATTTGCCAAGTGGATGCCCAGACACTTAGTCTATCCAAGTCATCTTGTAACTTATGCACATCCTCTATAGACTGTACTGTGCTACAAAGCTTGGTGTCATCTGCAAAGATAGAAACAGAGCTGTTAATACCATCCTCTATATCATTAATAAATAAATTAAACAACAGCGGGCCCAGTACAGAACCTTGGGGTACACCACTAATAACCGGGGACCAATCAGAGTACGAATCATTGACCACCACTCTCTGGGTACGATCCATGAGCCAGTGTTCAATCCAGTTACAAACTAAAATTTCCAAACCCAAAGACCTTAACTTACCTGTCAGACGTCTATGAGGGACAGTATCAAATGCTTTAGCAAAATCCAGAAACACTATATCCACAGCCATTCCTCTGTCAAGGCTTCTACTCACCTCTTCATAAAAGCAAATTAGATTGGTTTGACAACTTCTATCCTTAGTAAACCCATGCTGGCTATCACTTATAATACAATTATCCCCTATGTATTCCTGTATGTAATCCCTTATAAGTCCTTCAAACAATTTACCCACAATGCACGTTAAACTTACCGGTCTATAGTTTCCTGGGGAAGACCTAGAGCCCTTTTTGAAGGCCTAGAGCCCTTTCATTCGCTTTCTCTGAGTTTGGGAAGTCCTTCCAACTTAGTGGAGCCCACAGCAGCATTCTAATAACTAGACTACATGTGTAGACCCACGGTTCAAGTGTGGTTTTATTTCAAAAGAGCTGGATATGTTCCTTGACGTGAAAGATCTTCTGCCATGTTGAATGTTTTTACAGCAAAGGCAGCCTCTTCCTCCACATTTGTACACTCCTGGAGATAGAGTTTTAGATGTTTTTGCTCTTCTTAGACTGCTGGGAGCTAGGAAATTCTTGATTTGTTTGGGCCCTGCAGAAAGTCAATCCAGGTTTTTGGGAATGAGGTGTTTTAGAATGGGGTCTAAGAGGAGGAGCCACCAATGTTTTTCTAAGATTTTTCTGGTGGTGATGTTGGTTATAGGTGGTGATGAAGTTGTATGCGTTCATCTGGTTTCGGAGCTTTCTCAATAGGTGGATATCGGGAAAGCAGAGATTAGTCAACTCCCGATATTGTCAAAGTAATAGGTTTATTACATACATCAATGTAAGGGCAATCCTTACATAGAGAAAGTCAAGTAAAGAATCCCTCGAGCTAAGGCATTAAACAACTTTTATGAAAACAAGTAAGCAGTTACATCATAACTGTTAAGTTGGTAATGCTGTCAGCTCATTGGTAAAGAACTTTATTGTCTGCTCAGCAAACCAGTACATTCAAGCTTCAGTACCTTCAAGGCCACTAGCTAGTTTTGATTTTAACAGGGCCGCGTTACAAGAAGCAAGCGCCATATTGTGATTTATAACTAAAAATAAAATAAATAAGCTTAAAACTAATAAACTTAAAACTAATAAAAGTAGATACATCTCATTATTCTATTACTCAGAGGTCAGTTGCATAGTTTCAAGCATTACTGGGCGTTATCCAAAACAAAGATGAAAGTTAACTGAAGCTTTATAAAAAAAAAAAAAAATATATATATATATATATATATATATATATATATATATATACACAGGGAACATAGATATCAAAATATAGTTTTACCAACATCCCCTCTTCTGATAACTATTTTCACTCTCTCAGTTCATTTCAGCAGAAGTCTCTTCTTCAGCTGGGTTTTTGGACTTTGCTTCATAGAGAGGGGGTATCATCATAGGCATCTTCTTCCAGAGGAATAGTTTGATACATAGTTCTTGTCATTGCAGTCTCAATCAGTTTTGAGATAGTCCTCGGATGCAGGGAATGCAACAACACCCACAGATCATCAAGATGACCAACACGATTGCGATGGAGATGAGAACTGAAGTCCCCAATCCTGTACATCTTCCAAACCATCCCTCAAGCCAGTTGGTGAATGGGTCACTTATTTCTGAGTTCTCGGCCAGCTCAATTGATAATGCATTCATTCCTTCGACTGCTCTGGTCACGATTCCTCCTGGGGCTGTATTGTTGGGAATAAAGGTACAACACATACTGATAAACGTCCTACAGACCCCTCCTCTTTCTGATAGTACCATATCTAGGGCCATCCTATTTTGCCAGGTCATAAAAGAGTTGAGGGCCAATTGTTATGCTAAGCCTTTGACTGCATCCCTTGTTTAATTTACAGACCTCTGTAGGTTATAGAAGATGTCATTTATTCAGTCAACATTTTTGTTTACTCCACAAAAGAACAGAGACTCAAACCCTGCTGCCACATGATCTCTGGCTTTAAACTCATTAGGCACTCCACGTGGAGCCCCTATCTCATCATTGTTTACCTGAGAATCAAAAGGCCCTTTATGAGAAGTGTCACTTCCGCTATATGGGTGGCCTCTTTTCCAGGGTGACTCTGACAGGATATGAAGGGGCATAGCCAGTTGAACCACAGCACAATTCCCTCTGCATTGGCTGGGATCCTAGATCTTAGCCGTTTATCTCCGTATAACCACCAGACGTCAGCCTAGTGGGTATCATGCTCAACCCAGCCACCATCTTTCCCTATTTTTTTAATCCTCTCCATACAGTAGTCATCAGGCAACGATCCCAGGTTTGTACCGCTCTCATTCCCTGGGAATGCAAAGAGTAATATTGCCAGGAAATTACCCAAATGCCGATGAGGGTATTTGAGATCTCTGGACCTGAGGAAACAATAAACTCAATGTATGACAGGTTGTGTCAGTATCAGGTTTGTATGCTTTTTTGGAACAGTTTCATGATACAATTTAAACCTTCTGGATATGTAATATTGTTTAAAGGAAAGGGTGTTGTAGCTGAGCAGGGCCTGGCACCTGCACAGACTAGGCAATTTTCTCTTTTTAATGTTTTGGCTTTATAGATTAGCCATTCTAGCCACTCATTTTTATCTTGATACCTTGTCTCTAGAGCTATGGCATCCTCTATGGTGAGGTTGGGAACCTTATAGTTTTAATATTTCAACTATGGTATAAGGTACTTCCCTTTTTCTAGGATATCACTTTTAGTTACTTCCTTTCCTCTAGGTCTGACTTCTAAGAAAAACCCTCCTATAGGATGTGTTCCTGATACTTCTACTTTCCTTTGTAGCAATGTCTCTGATCTGTCTTTTTTAGGTATCCTTTAGAGTGATTAATAATAATAATAATAATAGGTTAAATTTCCTAATCTCAGTACATTAGGATTTACTGGCTCTTACTACAGATAACCTTTGTTTTGGGCCAGTTAACCCTTGCATGTCATATCTCTAACTGGGTTTACTGTCGTCCACAAGGCTTGTTGCCATAGGTTACATTCTTTCCCAAATAGAGCATAACATATATATGCACACACATACATACACATACATACACATACATTACTATTTCTTATCGCTTTAGCCAGTCTTAAATCTCCACACTCAATCAACTGACACAGGTCTACTAGTATTGTACTACTGGTTCCCTCTGGGAATGTCAAATTGAGAGGTCTACCTACAGCCATCCAGTCTGTTAGTTGAGTCTAATCATGGTGTTTATGGTAAAGGTTGGAGATTGTCCTTCCAAGGATTCCTGGAATTCCCACCAGACTCGCCACAAGCATTGTCCCTATCCTATTTAGCTGAGGAGCTCCAAGGGGTAGGGTATTGGAGGCTTCACCGGTTTGAGACAGTTTCTGCCTTATGCAGAATCTCCCTTTGTAGCTGGACTTTATTGGAGTTCCTTCAGCCTTCTCACCCTGCTCTGCCTTCAGAACCTTTTTACAGTGACACTGATGGATCCAGGTGGTCCTTTCAGCTATCCTTATTGTTGTAGGGTGGTAAGTAGGACTTGGTAGCGTCCCTTCTACTTAGGTGAATATCAATGTTTCTTCTTGATCACTTTTATAAGGACCCAGTCTAAAATGTTAAACTTCTTTCTTCTTCTATGGATCATCCTTCTAGAATGGAACAGACTTGGTTAATTTGTTTCTGCTCTAACAGTCTGGACATATATTCTACTAAGGTTATCTCTGCCTCCTCAATATGTGTCTCATTTGGAAACAAAGGTATGTTATATGGTCTACCATACATCATCTCAATCCATATTTAGTGGGTGTAATATGCATACTCTGAACAGCTCATGGTAAACAGTACATCCAACTTTTCCTGGTCTCTCAGTTTGCTTTTCAGTATACCATTGTCTTTCTACGAACCCTGCTGACTGGGGATAGTGATTTATTACTTCTATACCCATTACTTCTATTAGGCGTTTTATAGTTTGGTTTACAAAATGTCGACCATGATCACTATAGATCTTTTCGGGAATCCCAAATTGTGGAATGATGTCTTTTAGTAAAGTTTTAGTACTGTTAGGGCATCAGCACTTCCTGTGGGAAATACTTCTACCTATTTGGTCAATGCATCAATTATCACTAGGCACTGTTTTGGGAACTACACCTCTCAAGGAACGTAACAAGGGGTACAGTGAGCCTTAACACCTCACAGGTATTTCATGACTTTTTGTTAAAGTTGGATGTGTAAATGAGAAAAAAAAAATTTTCACTAAAATGCTGGTTTTTCCCAAAATGTTAAATTTTTACAAGGGGTAATAGGAGAAAATTACCCCCAAAATTTGAAACCCCATTTCTTCTGAGTATGGACATACCCCATGTGTGGACGTCAAGTGCTCTGCGGTCGAACTACAATGCTCAGAAGAGGAGGAGCGCCATTGAGCTTTTGAAGAGTGAATTTGTTTGGAATGGAAGTCAGGGGCCATGTGTGTTTACAAAGCCCCCCCCCCCCCCCCCCGTGGTGCTAGAACAGTGGACCCCCCACATGTGACCCCATTTTGGAAACTACACCCCTCACAGAATTTAATAAGGGGTGCAGTGAGCATTTACACCCCACTGGCGTTTGACAGATCTTTGGAACAGTGGGCTGAGCAAATGAAAAATGAAATTTTTCATTTTCACAGACCACTGTTCCAAAAATCTGTCAGACCCCTGTGGGGTGTAAATGCTCACTGTACCCCTTATTGCATTACCTGAGGGGTGTAGTTTCCAAAATGGGGTCACATGTTGGGGGGGTCCACTGTTCTGGTACCATGGGGGCTTTGTAAACACATGTGGCCTTCAATTCTGGACAAATTTTCTCTTAAAAATCATGTTTTATATACCTATAATGCTAATACAGATCCATGAGACCCCTGTGTAGCAGCCGCGGCTGTCAGAATCTATCACTGGAACTGTGATCACACATTCTGCTGTGTGATTGGCCCCGGGTCCGGTCACGTGACCGGTCTCCTAGGGAACGGTCTCTAACACGCACCCCGTTTGTTTACATCAGTGAGCCCGGCTTCCTGGTTTCAGCCAGTGACGCTGAGCTCAGAAGAACATGATTGGTTACCCTGGTCACATGTGCGCCGCACCCCTTTCCTGATGTGCTCCTAACTACTATAACACCACTCGTGCATGCAGGGCTGCAGAATCTGAGACCATTGATATATCTATTAATACTGTTTGAATTTCCTTATTTATGTGCATTCTTACATGTATATGTGTCATAATAAATGGATGTATGAGTTTTTTTTATGCATTTGTTCAGTATTTTCTAGAAGTTTTTTATTCTTTCTGTACTTTGTTTACATTTTTTTGCGCCTGTGGCTCCGCCCACTGGGGTATTTGGTGCCTTTTTTTTCTTTATTTAAACTCCAATGTACCTATGTTGTATAGATCTGATGAAGAGGGTATTTCCGTCGAAACGGACACGCACTTTTAAAACTACAATTATAGGCAAAAACCCTGATCACTGATTGAAAGTGGCCGCAGCCCTGGCTGCTTGTTAAAAGATCAGCAGCTCGGCCAAGGCCACTTTAAAACAGTGACCAGTGGCGGCTGCTGCAGCGTGGAGATCACCTATCATTGTCCTCCCCTTTTTCCTGGCTTTTCTCCCCTGCCTATTTGTAAATTTAACCTCACCTGGCCGCACTCTGGCAGGCTCAGATTCAGGCTGCGGGTCTTTCGGGGCTGCGTGGCCAGTAAAGCATTCAAAGTGTGCCGAGTGACAATCCCTGACTGCTCTACTGTGTGGCGTCCCTGATGCAGCGCAGAAGAGGAGTCTGCAGGGATCGTCACTCGGTATACTTTCAATCCTTTACTGGCCGTGCAGCCCCGGAAGCCTCACAGTCTGAACCTGAGCCTGCCGGAGTGCGGCCAGTCAAGGTCAAATAAAATAAGAAAGCAGGGGAAAAAAATCAGGGTGTAGGAGGTAGGACAATCATAAGACACAAATAATCTGAGGAGGGGGGGGTGGAATGATGAGGCACAGGAGGGAGATCACAGAGGCACAAGGGGATCACTAAGGGGAAATGAGGCACACTGGGATAACTAAGGGGAAATGAGGCACAGGGGATCACTAAGGGGAAATGAGGCACAGGGAGATCACAAATCACAGGGGCATATGAGGCACGAGGTAAATGATGAGCCACAGGGGGATGGGGGGCGTGTTGTAGCACAGGGGTTGATAATGGGGAAGGAATGATGTGGCACAAGGGGGGGGGCAGACTGAGGAGCAGGAAAATTATGTGGCAAATGGGGGGAATGATGTCACATTAAGTTCAGATCTTCAAAGTAATTTAATTTAGATTTATTTATTTTTTTACTCAAATTTTCCTGTTAAAATGAGGGTGCGTGTGATACGCCAATAAATACGGTAATCTGTACTTTGTAATTTTTTTTATTTTATCAATAAAGTGGTGCCTGCCGAGGGATCTGTGATTGCACGTTCCTGTTTCCATCCGTTTCTAGGGACAAGCATCCACAGCACCTGGGTTGATAGGTCTTCTTCCTCCCTTCCTCCTTGCAACAAATACAACTTTGTCAGTGAAAAAATAAAAAAGTTATGAGTCTTAGAATGTGAGAAGGAAAGATCATTAGCCAAAAAAAGTTTTTGCGGGATCCATGAAGGGGTTAATATAGCTGTGTTTTGTGCTTGAATTCCAACCTCATGCATGTAAAAAAAAATAGACTTGTTTTAATTGCTTTTTTATGTTTATTTTTTTACTTAATGTTCTACTATAATCTCCTATGTACATTATTCTTGTCATTTTTGAAGGTCTTATATACAAACCTATTGAGAAAAATGGTAAAAAAAAAATGCAATACTAGCACAATACTGCCCTCAGTGTTTTTGAACAAAGTGCCACATTTACCCTGAAACCGCAGATAACTGTTTATATTTTGTGTTTATATTCTTTATTTTAGCAGCATTTTTGAGCCAGAAGGCAATGCATGTAGTTTAACAGACAGCACTGCGGAAGAACACGTCCTGGCACTAGTGGAACATGCTGCAGATGAAGCCAGGGACAAGGTCAACAGATATTATCCAAATTGCAAGGTATATTCATTATTTAGATTTGATTGTCTGTAGTAAGAAAAATAAGAAACCTATCTTATTACTACTGTTTGTTGCAACTTTCTTTTCCAGATTGGTTACCTAAAAAAGAATTTGGATGGCAACTTGACTTACAATGTAGTAAATGCTGATCCAGATGCAGAGGGTAAGTACAGTTATATTGTAAATAGTAGAATGCACAAGTCCTTGTCCTTTTATTGGTTTCTATGGCTGTAAACCAAAATAGTTTCACATTTTGTTTAGTGATTTGTGTCTTCACTATGTTGCAGACTTTAAAGTGACACATGTTTGGGAGACTGGTATTCCTTTCAAAGTTAGACTACAATTACTCTGAACTGATAAGTACAGTGGTCCCTCAACATACGATGGTAATCCGTTCCAAAGGAACCATCGTTTGTTGAAACCATTGTATGTTGAGGGATCCGTGCAATGTAATGTATAGGATGTTATACTCACCTGTCCCCGCCGCTCCGGATCGTCACCGCTGCCCTGGATGTCGCCCTCCATCGCTGTCGCCGTTTCCCCGGGGTGTCCCCAACGCTCCGGGCATTTCTGCTTCCCGGGATCCTCTCTCTCGACGTGATGACGACGAAGGAGAGCGCCAGCGATGGAGGGGTTCCCGAAGAGGACGCTCTGGAGCCCCGAGGACAGGTAAGAGACCACCATTGGAGCGCCCGGGGCACCGTAAATGGCTATCTGGCGGCAGCTGAAGCAGTCTGCGCTGCCGGATAGCCATTTATGCGATGACCCCGACATACAAAAGCATCGTATGTTGATGCTGCCTTCAACATGCGATGGCCTCTGAGAGGCCATCGCATGTTGAAATTATCGTATGTCGGGGCCATCGTAGGTTGGGGGGTCACTGTACTTGACAATGAGTGCACTGTAGTAATTTGAATAAATGTAGAATAAATTACCCTGTGCAGCCAAATTGTGCACAATAATCAACACCAGGGGGCACTAAGTGACAACTATACATACGAGCATTGGCAAGCAGTATACACATAATCCAAACTACCCTGTCCAAGGCTATCCTCTACATAGAAAATCCCTAAAAAAGGTTACAGGGTTTTAACCCTTTAAAGAGTACCTCTCGTTAACTTGATACATTTTATAATCCTCCCAGTTCACTGTCCCCATCATGATAAACCACCCCTTTATTTATTTTTAATTTTTTTAGTTTTCTACCTTGATATTGCTCTGTATTTTTTGTTCAGTCTCAGGTTCAGGTTCACTGACTGGGAAGGGGTGTTATCCAGCAGGTGTGATATCATCTGGAGCCATACAGGGGGGAATTTCCTCCCTTAGGCTGGGTTCACACTACGGTTTGTAACTACGGTTCCCGTATACGGCTGGGAGGAGGGGGCGGGGCTTAATCGCGGCGCCCGCACTCAGCCGTATTCGGGAATCGTATTTAATGCATGTCTATGAGCCGACCGGAGTGAACCGCAGCCTCCAGTCGGCTGCTTTTTCGGCCGTATGCGGTTTCCTGACCGCAGGCAAAAACGTGGTCGACCGCATATAAAAAGTGACCAAAAATCCGCTATTTTGGACTTTTTATTTTGCATGTATGCCATTGACCATGCGGTTTAATTAACAATATATTTTTAGAGTTTGGACATTTACGCACGCGGTGATACCACATATGGGGCTATAACATCTGACCAACTGATCACTGCATTCAGGGATGCTTTTACTTTCACTTTTAGATGCGGCGATCAGTGATGTCCGGCATTAGCGTGAGTCCTGGTTGCTTATAGCAACCGGACCCACCGGGTATGATGCGTGCATTATATATGGGGATGCACATATGGACGTTCATAAACGTCCATATGCGCTAAGGGGTTAATAAAAAAAAAAAAAGCGTAAAAAATGATAAATAATAAACATATTTGGTATCACCGCAAACTATAAAAATAGAATGTAAGGCCCCTTTCACACTATAAAATTAATTAGTTTTAAAGATCAGTTTGAAGTTCCGTTATGAAAACCCTGAAAATCGTCTGTTACAAAATCCCATACGGCCATTAGAAAATCACATTATAGTCTATGGGATTTTTACATTATCCGTTTTAACCCCCATATAGCCCCTTATTAATAACGGACGTTATTTTGTGACGGAAGATGGCAACGGGAGAAATAGTGCATGCACTATTTCTTCCGTTCATTCTCCCGTCACAAAATAATGTCTGTTATTAATAACGGGATATAACGCACAATGTAAAAATCCCATAGACTATAATGGGATTTTCTAATGGCCATATGGGATTTTGTAATGGACGATTTTCAGGGTTTTCATAACGGAACTTCAAATGGATCTTTAAAACAGATGAATTTTATAGTGTGAAAGGGGCCTTAATGAGCAAAGTTTTTGCTTTTTGGACACATCACACTGCAAAAAAAAAATATAGAAAATTTATAAAAAGTGATCAAAAAGTCACATTTACAGGGGGCGTGTCCTACAGTGCATGGCGGCGGTCGCTTAACTCCTGAGCTCCGCTGCACCTTAGGCCTTAACGCGGCTACATAGTGAAGTTGCTCATCGGACAACTTTCAAAGTTGTACCCACCGACACTTGAACACCCGGTGTCCCTGATGATGACCCGACGGCTTACCGCCTTCTTCCCGGCGGCGGAGATCCCGCAAGATGGCGCGGCCTCCTCCTCCCAGCAGGAAGACGCTCCTCTAGCTCCATGCGGCTCGGCGTCTCCGGCCACAGGGAGCGCCTCACCCGCGTCCTCCTCTTCTAAGACAGGAAGTGAGCAAGGTACATCTCCGGTCCTTCCTCCGAATGTGCAGATCGTCTGGTCTCCCTCCATACCGCGGACACCGCAGGTACC
The DNA here is from genome assembly GCF_029499605.1 of Hyla sarda. Taxonomy (NCBI): domain Eukaryota; kingdom Metazoa; phylum Chordata; class Amphibia; order Anura; family Hylidae; genus Hyla; species Hyla sarda. The sequence goes on along the minus strand of NC_079193.1, from coordinate 121,981,666 downwards.
ATCCTCCCCTGTCTCCCCTGCGCCCCAGAGCACCGGCACGCAGGCTGCTAAGGGAGGTGGAGGCTCCTCTGCTACGCCGCTTACGGAGTGTACTATGCGAGGCTTGCTTGCAGAGCTGCGCACCTCTATTCATGCGGACATTCAGACGGCTGTTGCCAGTATACAGCACGGCATTGCCTCTTTGGGCCACCGCACTTCCCATATAGAAAATAAAATGGCGGAGCTCACCTCCTCTCATAATGAGGTAGTGGATCTAGCCAACACCCTGGAAGACGAGATCTCTACTCTTAAGTTGAAGATAGCAGATATGGAGGATAGGTCTCGCAGAAACAATCTGAGAGTGAGGGGTGTTCCTGAAGTGGTTAAAACTGAGGACTTGAACAGCTTCCTTACTGATTTCTTTACCTTGCTGTTGCCTCAAGCGTCCTCCATGGACCTATTGATGGATAGGGTTCACAAGCTTCCGAAGCCTAAAGCGTTGCCTGGAACTGTGCCGAGAGACGTGATATTACGTATGCATTTTTACCATGTCAAGGACCAGCTGATGGCAGCGGCACGATCTATGCCATCTCTCCCTGAGCGATTCACTGGGCTGCAGCTCTTCACGAATCTATCCGCGGCCACCCTGGCCAGGCGCCGCGAGTTCAGTGCTGGCACGAAAGCGCTGAGGGATGGAGGAATCCCCTACAAATGGGGGTTCCCAGTAAAATTGATCATTACCAAAAATGGCTCCAAACATGTGGTTTCCTCACCTGAGGACCTTATCCAGATTTGCACGGAGTGGAATCTCACTGTGGATACTCCTGTCCTTCGTTCGCCGGTTGTGTCTCAGTCACCTAGGGTGGAGGAGAAATGGTGTGTAGTTTCCAACCGTAAAAAGAGGAATAAGAAATGAACTCTATGTGCGTAATGACTTTCTACAATGTTTTGTGCACCCTTTTTCAGGTTTGAGGACTCTTTACTAGTCCCTTTTTCTACTTAGGATTTTGCTGCCTTTGGTAACCTCTCATGATTATGCAGTTACCTGGGCCTAACTGCAGTCGCTTGTGACCTTGTACTCCCCACTGAAGACTGACCACATGGTCTTTAATGATATATATCTTGTTGCTTTTTTATGTTCTCTGTTGTTTTATCATATGTGTTTGTATGTCTTGTTGGTCCCTATTCTATCACGCTCTGTTAGAATTGCAACTGAGATTTATGTCACCTGGTACCAGACTTCTCCGCTATGTTCTCCCTCTGGTATTGTATTACTCTTCCTTATGTCTATGCGAAAGGTTGGATGTCACTTATGCTTAATTTATTGCTATGGGTATTAAGATTGTCTCACTTAACGTTAACGGGCTTAATTCACCATTTAAGAGGTCATCAGTGTGGAGGGAGGCTGAACGTCTTAATGCGGACATTATGTGTATTCAAGAATCCCACCTACTGGCGCAGGATGCACATAGCCTTAAGAATAACGGTTCCCTCACCTATATCAGGCGCATGCTATTAACAAGAGGGGTGGCGTGGCTGTTGCCTTTAAAAATACTTTAGCTCTTACTGTCCAGCACACTGTGGTTGATGTGGGAGGCCGCTATTTGATAGTACGCTGTACGCTCCAAATAGGAAGCAATGCACTTTCCTAAAGTCGTTTCTACGTAAAGTAGATAAGGTGAAGAAGGGTCACGTAATTATGCTAGGTGACTTTAATATGGCTATGTGGCCCAGTGTTGATACCACCTCTGTGACACCTAAAAAGGAGCCCACTGGGTTTTTTACGAGTATTTCCCAATCTGAACTATATGACCCGTGGCGCATCTCCCATCCTACGGAAAAAGACTTTACCTTCTACTCCCATGTACATAGGATATATACTCGTATTGATTACACCCTAGTGTCCAGGTCCTTATTGCCTCTAATTGTAGACTCCCAGATTATGCCTCTGGAGTGGTCTGATCATTCCCCTGTCTCCTTGAGCATAAGGGAATCCTACTCCTATAAACCAGCCTCTGTATGGAGACTTAACCCCCTGATTCTACACCATCCGGAATATGCTGAGGCTACTAAATTTGCTGTGGACTCTTACTTCAGAGTAAACGACACTAGTGACATCTCGGACTTGACCCTTTGGTGCGCCTTTAAGGCGACTACCAGGGGCCACTTTATTAGCCAGGCGGCCCATGATAGGAAATTACACCAGAGTCAGACCTTAGCGTTTCAACAGAAGCTAGCGGAGCTACATAGGCGTAACAAGGCCTCCTACTCTCCCGCAGTGGTGTCTGAGATTTCACAGGTTAGTGCTGAGCTACACTCTCTTTGCATTCCTATGAGAGAGCGCTTAGAAGACTTAAGATGTCATGGTATTGGCAGGGGAATAAGGCTGGCTCCTTGCTAGCTAAGCAGTTAAAGAAACGCGATGCTAGAGCTAGAATTCCCTTTCTTACTAAATCAGATGGTTCTAGAGTTGTGGATCCACAGGGGATTGCCAATTGTTTTGCTGAGTTCTATAGCAAGCTTTATAATCTCCAGCAGGATGCTAGTGCTCCACGGCCTGATGCAGCTACTATTTCTTCCTTTCTGTCTTCCGTGTCCCTTCCCTCTGTGTCCCCTGAGCAAGCTGTGGAATTGAGTGCTGCCTTCACCCCAGAGGAGATCCTTGATTGTGTTGCCTCTCTTAAATCCTCAGTCTCCTGGTCCCGATGGTATCATTAATGAATTTTATAAAAGGTATGGTTCTGCTTTAGCTCCCTTCTTAGCTAGAGCCTTCAACTCTATTGCAGTAGACTGCGCTCCTCCAGCGGAGATGTTGGAGGCCCTAGTTGTCACCATCCCTAAGCCAGGCAAGCCCCTAGATGACACTGCCAATTACCGTCCGATATCACTTCTGAATAGTGACATTAAACTATATGCCATGGTTCTTGCCGCTAGATTGAATAAACTTCTACCTGCCTTAATCAGTAGAGACCAGGTTGGCTTCGTTAGGGGGAGGCAGACGGTAGATGGCACGAGGCGCTTCCTGGATATTATTGCTAAGGCCCACTCTGATCGGACGCCTTCTCTGCTCCTATCCTTGGATGCGGAGAAGGCATTCGATCGGGTACATTGGGGATACTTGAGAGGAGTTCTACATAAGTTTAATTACCCCCCCCCCCCCCCCCCCCACCGCATGGAAACGGCAATTATGGCCCTTTATACCCTTCCCTCTGCTAGAATCTTTTCCACTGGTACTCTGAAAAATGTACTTTAAGTAATGGGACTAGGCAGGGCTGTCCCCCCGTATTTTTACCATGGTTATGGAGCCATTCGCTCAATATATTAGGGAGTCCCCGGATATCCGAGGTATTAGAATTGGTAACACCGATCATAGGATCGGACTGTTTGCTGATGATGTTATCATTTGCCTCTCAGACCCCCAGCGCTCCCTGGCCCCTGTGATGGAGATCATAAACGCCTTTGGCCGTATTAGCTATTACAAGATCATTCCCTCAAAGTCGTGCGTTCTGCCGCTTCACATTAGCTCAGAGTTACAGTGCGACCTCCAGTCTAGATACCCCTTCACATGGGCCGGGGACAGCATCCCTTATCTAGAAATTATGTTGACTGTGACCTCGGATAAACTAGTGTCAACTAATTTTGCCATGTTACGCTCCCAGTTGGCTCAAACAGTTGAGAGCTTCTCTTTGCTCCCAGTATCTTGGGCTGGCCGTATTACAGCAGCCAAGATGTTGCTACCGAAGATCTTGTATTTTTTCAGGTGCTTGCCGGTTATCATCCCTGCTACATATATTTCCCAACTGCAAAGAATACTCTTACACTTCATTTGGGCTGGGAAACATTCTAGAGTAGGTTCCCAGTTGCTTTATCGCCCTGTTAGGGAGGGTGGCATGGGAGTTCCCAACCTAAAATTGTACTATTATGCGGTGCTACTTGACCAACTTAAAAAGTGGTGGTGGCACATAAACCCGCCTTTATGGGTGGATATTGAAGCAGCGCTATTAAATATCTCCAGTTTTAATAGCTTCCTCTGGGTGCTCCGTTTCAACCCTACCTTTACCCCTTTTTCTGCTTTTTCTACTGTGGCTGCGGGCATCAGGCTGTGGAGTTAAGTGGCAATTGTTAAAACTATATGTCCCCCAAGAATAAAAAGACCTTACCCTAACAGCAGTTGGTGATTACCTTGTGGATATAGCCTTTGGATCTTGGATAGAGGCGGGTGTCCGCACTATAGCTGATATTACTAACACAGATGGTTTGATGCCCTTGTCTGATATTGTGAGGTTGTTCTCAGTGTCTCACAGGGATTTTTTTAAGTATCTGAGGCTTAGACACTTCCTACAGTTACTTACCTGGGACAATGCATGACCTCAGACAATATTTGAAAGGCACTTTTTGAATGGCCAATCCTTTGTTAGAGGTATTTCCCATGCATATAGTGCTCTGATACTGGCCAATGATATTGGGAGTCTATCATTTCTATCCCGATGGGAGGAAGATTTGGCACCTAACTTTTCAGCCGAGCAGTGGAGCTTTGTATTTGACCTGCATAAAAAGTACTCAAGATGTGCGTACCATTTTGAAGCTTCCAGAAAGTTGATGTATCGGTGGTATTATACGCCGGTACGCCTTGCTAAGATATATCCTAATACCTCCCCTATATGTTGGCGGTGTAAAAGAGGTCCAGGCACGCTCCTCCACATTTGGTGGATGTGTGAAATCATCCAACCCCTCTGGTCCAAAGTTAAACGATTGTTAGATGACTTGATTGCTTGCCCCTATTCATGGGGACCTGAGGGGGCGCTCCTATTCTTAACCTGGGAACAGGTTCCACCACCTTGTATGTTACCCCTATACCACCTGATGACTGTGGTGCGGACCTCTATTGCTCGTAACTGGAAATCTGTTGAGGTGCCAAAGATTCCTGCCATTATTGCGGAAGTCCATCATAACTTGGCAGTGTAGGGGTTGATAGCCAAACGCTGTCTGTGGAGTCCCTAGGAACCGGTTAGATCTTTTGGCTGGCTGGACTGAACAAGTTGCGAAAATACCCACTCATACATACACCTAGATCCCAGGGGTCTGAGTCTCATATACTGTACTGTGCTGTACTAGGTTATTTCTATTACGATTTCTCTACATGTAAACTGAGTACATATGTTCGATGATATACTATGCTCGAATTGGGGACCTTGTTGAGAGATGTGTTTAGTTATACTCTTTTGCTTTGTAACCTCTCTTTGTGTTGCTCCTATGTTGGGAGCTTGTTGTACTTGTTGTCTTACTTATTAGAAAATTTATAAATAAAGTGAAAAAAAAAATAATCACATATACGCAAAAGTGGTACTAAAACAAACTACAAACTGGCACAAAAATTTAGCCTTCACACATCCCTGAATATGTAACAATGAGAAAGTTAGAGCTGGTCAAAATAGGCCAATTTTACGTACTGATTTTGTGAAAAAAAGTTTGGGATTTTTTTCAAGCAGTACAATAATAGAAAGTTATATAAACATGGATATCCTTTTAATCATATTAACCCAGAGAATAAATATTAAAAATAATAAAACGTGTAATTTTTACCGTAAAGTGTACAGCGAGAAAATGAAACCCCCCAAATTTGCAAAATTGTGATTTTCGTTTAAAATTTCCTTTCACCCAAAAAATTTTTTGGGGTTTACTATACATTTTATGGTAAAATGTCCATTACAAAGGACAGTTAGTCATGCAAAAAACAAGCCTGTTAATGGAAATATAAGATTTTAGAAGGCGAGGAGGAAAACTTAAAAATGAATTTTAAAAAAGAATGAAGTTTTCTATGGTTTGTATTTAAAAAAGCTGCTGCTAGGCTTCACTTTCCCCGCCCTCCTCCTCCCGGTCTCCGGTTGGCCGGTCGGCCCAAGTCTGATGAGGGATGTCGCGCATGTGACGTCCCTCCACAGACCCGCACAGGAGGACGTCGGAAGCGCAGCGCAGGACAGCTAAGTGTGTCTGTGTGTGTGTGCATGTGTGGGTGTCTCTGTGTGTGTGTTCATGTGTGGGTGTCTGTCTGTGTGGGTGTCTGCAGGGATGTGGAAATCCTATCGCCCGACGCCCGGAACAAGTAGTTTTGGGCGCCAGGCAGGTGAATTGTTCATAGATTTAGCCCTGTATTGGGCAAGCAGGGACAGACAGACTTCTCCTTTTATTTTTCTTTCTTGTTGTGAGGCGCAGGAGCCGATGCAGTCTGCACCTCACACCGGCGCTCAGTGTATGGAGGGGGCAGCTGATTTCAGTAGCCGGGGGCCGCTGCTCAGAGCCCCCCCAGCCGGTGTGAGGGGATCTCAGGAGCGAGGGCAGAGCCCGAGGTCACACGTCTGCAGGAGATGATTAAGCCACGCCCCCTCATCCCCCCCTCCCGGAGGATGGAGAGCGCAGCTCTGCATAATACAAGACAACGGGGGAGAATGAGGATGTACACAGCTCCTCCCTCCCCCACACACAGCCTCTCCCTTCACGGGGAGGTTTCAAGTATTCACGGGGGAAAATACAGAGGGGAGAGGACTTGTGTGAAGGAGACTGCACGGGCTGGGGATTTCACCTCACATCGGCTGATGTGAGGAGGCCGAGCATGCAGGCGGCGGGAAGGGTGGTTGTATATGTATGTAATGTAAAATTAGGAGGGGTGTATCAGTGGCGGGTGTATGTATGATGTGTGCATATGGCGGGTGTATGTATAATGTGTGCATATGTATGGTGTATGTGTCATGTGTATATATGAAGTGTGTATGGTGTCTGTGTATGTGTGATGTGTGTATGTAATGTATGATATAGGGGGCAGCGGCAGGTGTATGTATGATGTGAGCATATGTATGGTGTATATTTATGGTGTATGTGTATATATGATTTGAGTATGTAATGTATGATGTGGGGGGGCAGGTGTATGTATGATGTGTCTATGTATGATGTATGTATGTAATATTTGATCTAGAGGGCAGTGGCCGGTGTATGTATGTATGATGTGTCTATGATGTATGTAATATATGATGGGGCAGCGGCGGATGTATGTATGATGTGTCTATGTATGATGTATGTATGTAATGTATGATCTAGAGGGCAGGGGCCGGTGTATGTGTATGTATGATATGTGTATGCATGTATGTTTTGTACAGGGGTGGAGTGACAAGTGCTGCCACCAGTTGTGCTATCTAATATTTATTTTTAGTGGTTTCTGGCCACCCGCACTAAATTGCACCACTAGAATCCCACCCGCCCCTTCATACTCGCCCCACGGATGCACATAAACACGCCCGAACCAAAACTACAACTTCCAGCATGTTGCACCGTAACCTAAACTGTAGAACTATAAAGTGTAACATGCTGGGAGTTGTAGTTTTGGTTCGGGTCAGCTGCAGAGCCATAGGCTGCATCAGGGCATGCTGGGTGTTGTAGTTACTACTTCAATTCCCAGTATTCCTTTACACATCCTATGGCTCTGCAGCTGACACGAACCAAAACTACAACTCCCAGCATGTTACACAATAACCTTAACTGTACTACTATGCAGTTCAACATGCTGCAACACCCTGGGGCATGCTGGGAGTTGTAGTTATCTAGTAACTAAATGCAACTTCCAGCATTTTCTAACACATAGTTAGAGTAAATAAAGTGCAGCATATAAACTGGAGAAGCAGAACAACTCCCCCAACCCCCCCCCCCCCCCGCCCCCCAGTAACACAGCGCTATTCACTGTTATCCAATCAAAAGTCTCCATATATAAGTCCCTATGAAGACTGAAAAATAGTGATTAAAATATTTTAAGAAGTGCGTATATATGTGAATAAGCCCCTTTCCTAATAAAAGTTCCAATAAAAACTACAGATCATGTCACACAAGATTACCCTCATCCCTGTATATGGAAAAATTGGAGTTATAGGGGTCAGATGGGGGGGGGGGGCGCAATTTTCTGGGCTTGCCTCGGGTGTAAAAGGAGCTAGCTACAGCCCTCCCTCCCGCCGCTAATAGCCTGGCATGCTGCAATCACCGTGGGCGCTATTAAACCATTAGATAAAGTTGACAGCAGTGTCTAAAGGAATCTTTCAACCATCCCTGGTGGTCTAGTGGGGTGAATCGTACTATTTTGGTTGAAATTATTTTATCTACCAGGACAAGTGGATTTTCTTGAGGGACAAGTAGATTGTGTTCTGCTATAGTCCCTTGGACAAGTAGTTTTTAATTTCCACACCCCTGTGTCTGTGTGTGTGCATGTGTGGGGGTCTGTCTGTGTGTGTGTGTGTGTGTGTGTGTGTCTGTGTGTGTGAGAGAGTCGGGGGGGGGGGGGGGGACAACAAGGCTACCTAATGTGGGGAACCTGCTACTACCTAATGTGGGGAACCTGCTTCCGCCTAATGTGGGGAACCTGCTACCGCTTAATGTGGGGAAACTGCTACTACCTACCTAATGTGGGGACCCTGCTGCCTACCTAATGTGGGGAACCCTCAGAAGTAGCACCCCCATCATCCGTCAGCTCATGCTATTACCACACCGGGGGTAGGGGGAATGGGGGATTGCTGGTGGATGATGGGGGTGTTGCTGGTGGATGATGAGGGTGGCGTGATGGGGGTCATTATATGTGAGGGGCTCATGATGGGGGCATTATATGTGAGGGGCGCATGATGGGGGCATTATATGTAAGGGACGCATGCGGCCCAGCCTCACCCAGCTGCTACCTCCAGTGGCCCCTGGATAATTTGAGTTTGAGACCCCTGGCCTAAGGAGATGATATTTTTTTTCATAAGAGTATGTTATATCAATCACTTCCTTGATAGAAGAATTGTAGGGGTCTTCTAGCAGCGGAGTAAGGTAATTATGGCTATTATACACAGTAGGGATCGATCGATTATCGGTTTGGCCGATATTATCGGCCGATATTTAAAATTTTGGAAGTTTTTATCAGTATCGGCAATTACCTTTTTGATAATGCGTGCGCTTTAAATCAATTAACTGCAGCGGCTTTTGCGGGGCCAGAGACCGCTGCCACCCGCTTCTTTCCCCTTGCCTGTCCTGGAGTCATGAGTCCAACAACTGCCGCTGCCCCCCCCCCCCCCATCTGACTATCCTCTTCCCAGAGACCGCCGCTGCCCTATTGCCTCCCCCATCCCCGGTTTTATAATTACCTGAACCCAAGGTCCGCGCTACTTCTGGTTCCTGCGCCGTCCTGCGCTGTTGCTGTGCGCTTCTGCGCTGCGCAATGACGAGTGACGTCCTCAACACGACTTCACCGTCAGTGCCCACAGTGAAAGCTAAGGACTCGCCGCCGGAGCCAGGAGTAGTGCGGACCCCGGGAACAGGCGGGGGGAGAGAAGCGGGTGGCGGCGGTCTCTGGCCAGAGGATAAGCAGAGGGAGGCAATCAGGTGGCGGCGGTGGTTGGACTCAGGACCCCAAGACAGGCAGGGGGAGAGAAGCGGGTGGCAGCGGCGGTCTCTGGCCCCGCAAAAGCCGCTGGAGTTCATTGATTTAAAGCGCCCACTTTAAAACATTGATCTGCAGCGGCTTCTGCGGGGCCAGAAACAGTTTATCGGGGGGGAGAAATAGCCGATAACTTATACCGAAATATCGGTATAAGTTATCGGCTATCTGCATGAAAGTTCACAGGTTATCGGTATCAGCCCTAAAAAATCAATATCGGTCGATCCCTAATACACAGTAATCAGACTATAGCTCTGCATTTACTAGAAAGTAGGTTAGCTCCCATAAATAAAAGGACTATGCATGGTGACCAAATCAATAGAGCAGGGTGTTAAGGATTCTAGGAGGGACTTACAGTCAGTCCAATAGGAGCTAATAAGTGGACAAGTCCATAGGGTATGCAATAAGGTGCCTCTACAACCACAGCCCCTCAAGCTTTTGTTTGTCACAGATGTGTACATGTGAGATAGCCTATCGGGTGTGTAGTATCAGCGTAATATTGTCTTAAAGCGTACCCGTCAGATCACCCAAAAAAACAAAACTGTTATATGTTGCTCAGTATCTCATCCTGATCATGTACATGTAATCTTAGTGTCTATGACTAATATTTGTCTTAGAATTCACTTTATCTACTTGGAGTGATTGCAAAGTAAAAGTACTTTTCATTTACAGCAGGGGGGGCGGGCCCTCACTGCTCTAGTAGCGGTAACCCCTTCCTTTCTGGTTTTATGCTATATACACACACTGTCTGCCTACAGCTTTTGCAAAACTACAGCTCCCAGCATGCCCACACATCCTATGAGTTGTAGTTTTGCAACAGCTGGAGGTATATGATTGGTAAAACTGATTTTCAGCAGTGTTGCTGTAGGCTTTGTTCCTCCACTTGTTGCAAAACCACAACTCCCAGCATGCCCACACATCATTTGGCTGTGCAGTCATGCTGGGAGTTGTAGTTTTGAAACAGCTGGAAGCATATGATTGTAGTGCCCCTGTAACACATACACACATTCACTTCATATATTCACAGATATATACACATACATATATATCCATACACACATATATACACCCCTTAAGGACCCAGCCCATTTTAACCTTAAATGGGGACTCACATTAAAAATGTTTTTGCTATTGCACCCCTTATGTTAAATAAAAAAAAAATCTAATATACTTTGTTTAAAAGTATGTTTTATTTGTGCTTAAAAAAAGAGTTCATTTTCCCCCATCTCATACACAGACTTAGGACCGAAGCCCAAACACATGAAGTGCAGCCTTGAGGGCTGAGGGGAGGGGGGGGTCCAACCAACTGCATATGGCAGTTAAGTGTGAGAGGAGCTATGATTGGATGAGGCTGGACACACACCCCTCAGCACTCCAGGCTGCACTTCATGTTTGGACCTTGGTCCTAAGTCTGTGTATAAGATGGGGGAAAATGTGCTCTTGAGCTTTTTTAAGCACAAATAAAGCATAGAAAACTTCATTTTTTAAAGAAAGTATATTAGAATTTTTTTATTTACCATAAGGAGTGCAATAAAAAAATAATTTTTAATGATTTACCCTTTAACCTGTTCAGGACCCAGGGTGTACGAGTACGTCCTGACACCCTGGTACTTAACCTGTTAAGGACCATGGACGTACGCATACGTCCTAGCTCCCTGGTACTTAAAGGGGTACTCCGCCCCTAGACATCCCCGCTGCGGCACCGCGCTCTCATTACAGCACAGAGCGAGTAATGACAGGCCATACGGGGTCGGAGCAGCGTGACGTCATGGCTCCGCCCCTCGTGACATAGACTTGTATTGAAAGGGGCGGGCCGTGATGTCACGAGGGGCGGAGCCGTGATGTAACGATGCTCCGGCCCCTGTACTGCCCGTCATTACGTGCAGAGCGAACTCGCTCTGTGCTGTAATGAGAGCGCGGTGCCGCAGCGGGGATCCCAGTGCTCCCCAGCAGTGGGACCGCGGTGATCTGACATCTTATCCCCTATCCTTTGGATAGGGGATAAGATGTCTAGGGGCGGAGTACCCCTTTAAGGACCAAGGACGTACGCGTAGGTCATGGAGAATTTCGGTCCCCATCACGCGCCGGGCGGGGACCGGACCGGGGTGACTGCTGATATCGATCAGCAGGCACCCCGTAAAAAATGCCCATGAGGGTCATCACCCCCCCCCCCCCCACGTCGGCGATCGGCGCAAATCGCAAGTGATTCACACTTGCGATTTGCGCCTATTCCGGGTCATACGGGTGTATGTGTATATATATATATATATATATAATATATATATAGTGTGTGTGTGTATATATATATATATATATATATATATATATATATATATATATATATATATATAGTCTAAGACACCCACGATCTCCCTGAAGGGATAGGAGTGAGATGACAGGGGTGCCACCCCTCCTATCCCTGCTATTGGTCGTCAAAAGCGACGACCAATAGCAGATCGGGGGGGGGGGGTTACTTTCGTTTTCCCCGTTCTGCCCACCCACAATAGGCGGGGCAGAACGGGGAAACGACAGAAGTCCACTTACCCATCGGCGATGGCAGCGGGACGCGATCGGCGGTGGCAGCAGGCAGCAGAAGAAGATGGCTATGTGGCTCCCTGGATCGTACAGAAGCCGGTGAGTTGCCTAGCAACATCTGGAGGGCTACAGTCTGAGACCACTATATGTAAAAAATATTATTTGGAATGTCTATTTTCCTGATAAGCAGAGAGCTTCAAAGTTATAAAAATGCAAAATTTTCAATTTTCTCATCAAATTTTGGAAGTATCGATAAAATGTTACCACTAACATAAAGTAGAATATGTCACGAAAAAACTGTCTCGGAATCAGAATGAAAGGTAAAAGCATCCCAGAGTTATTAACCCCTTAAGGACTCAGGGTTTTTCCGTTTTTGCACTTTCGTTTTTTCCTCCTTACCTTTTAAAAATCATAACCCTTTCAATTTTCCACCTAAAAATCCATATTATGGCTTATTTTTTGCGTAGCCAATTCTAAGTCATTTTACCCAAAAATGCACGGCTAAACGGAAAAAAAAATCATTGTGCGTCAAAATCGGAAAAAAAACCCCGCCATTTTGTAACTTTTGGGGGCTTCCGTTTCTACGCACTGCATATTTCGGTAAAAATTACACCTTATCATTATTCTATAGGTCCATACGGTTAAAATGATACCCTACTTATATAGGTTTGATTTTGTCACACTTCTGGAAAAAATCATAACTACATGCAGGAAAATTTATACGTTTAAAAATGTCATTTTCTGACCCCTATAACTTTTTTATTTTTCCACGTACAGGGCGGTAGGAGGACTCATTTTTTGCGCCGTGATCTGAAGTTTTTATCGGTATGATTTTTGTTTTGATCGGACTTTTTGGTCACTTTTTATTCATTTTTTAATGGTATAAAAATTAACAAAAATACGCTTTTTTGGAATTTGGAATTGTTTTTTTGCGCGTACGCCATTGACCGTGCGGTTTAATTAATGATATATTTTTATAGTTCGGACATTTACGCACGCGGCGATACCACATATGTTTATTTTTATTTTTTTTTACACTGTTTTATTTTTTTTATGGGAAAAGGGGGGTGATTCAAACTTTTATTAGGGAAGGGGTTAAGTGACCTTTATTAACACTTTTTTTTTAAACATTTTTTTTGCAGTGTTATAGGTCCCATAAGGACCTATAACACTGCACACACTGATCTCTCATCCTGATCACAGGCATGTATTAACACGCCTGCGATCAGTGTTATCGGCTCTTGACTGCTCCTGCCTGGATCTCAGGCATGGAGCAGTCATTCGTCGATCGGACACCGAGGAGGCAGGTAAGGGCCCTCCCGGTGTCCGGTCAGCTGTTCGGGACACCGCAATTTCACCGCGGCGGTCCCGAACAGCCCGACTGAGCAGCCGGGTCACTTTCACTTTCGGTGGTGTGTGGTATTAGCCGCGGGTCCCGGCCGTTGATAAGCGCCGGGACCGACGCAATATGATGCTTCATATCGCGGGAGGCGGCGCAGGACGTAAATATACGTCCTGCGTCGTTAAAGGGTTAATGCTTAAAGTGACTGGTCAGATGTGCAAAAAAGACACTCTGGTACTTAAGGCCAAAATGGGCCTGCATCCCGAGTCCTTAAGGACGTGGGGCGTATGCATACGCCTGTGGGAATTCCGGTCCTCGCCGCTAGCAGTTGGGGACCAGACCGGGATGCCTGCTGAAATCATTCAGCAGGCGTCCCAGCACATCGCCGAGGGGGGGTCCTGAGCCCCCCCCATGTCGGCGATCGCAGAAAATCGCATGTCAATTCAGACATGCGATTTTCTGCTATTCCGGGCTGATCGGGTCTCTGGTGACCCGATCACCCGGAAAATAGGGATGATCGGAGCTGTCAGTGACAGCCCTGATCATCCAGAGGGATAGGAGCGAGGTCGCAGTGCTGCGATCTCCTCCTATCCCCTGCCATTGGTCAGAACTGATTCTGACTAATGGCAGGGCAGGACAGTGGGTTGCCATGGCAACCCCCCTTTCTGCCCACCCCAGGATGTCGAGGGGAACATGAGGAGAAAATGGAGGCCAGTACCTGAAGAAGATGCCTGGAGACTGTTGGATCCTGGCTCAGGTAGGGAAACTACGGTGGGGGGGGGGGGGAAATGAAAGTGAAAGTAAAGTGATCTTTACTGTGGCAACCACTAAGAAGGCCAAACTGCAACTCCCAGCATGCCCAGACAGCCAAATGCTGTCTGGGCATGCTGGGAGTTGTAGTTTTTCAACATCTGGATGGTCACAGTTTGGAGACCATTGTTACAGTGGTGCCCAAACGGTAGCCCTCCAGTTGTTGCAAAACTACAACTCTCAGCATGCCTAGACTACCCTGGCATGCTGGTAGTTCTGGAACATCTGTCCCTTCAGAGTTTGCAATGTTCTTGACATTTTTGAAAATTGCTGCTCTACTTTGAAGCCCTCTCATTTTTTTCAAAAAACAAAAATATGTCCATTTTATGATGCCAACATAAAGTGGACATATTGTATTTGTGAATAAAAATAAAATGTATTGGGAATATCCATATCCATTTTCCTTACAAATAGAGAGCTTCAAAGTTGGAAAAATGCTAAATGTCCAAAATTTTCATGAAATTTGGGGATTTTTCACCAAAAAAGGATGCAAGTAATGCCGAAAATTTACCTCCAAAATAAAGTAGAATATGTCACGAAAAATCAGAATCAGAATATTCGGTAAAAGCGTTTTCGAGATATTAATTCGGAAAGCGCCGGTGGTCAGAATTGCGAAAAAGGGCTCAGTCCTTAAGGTGAAAAAGGGCTGCGTCCTTAAGGGGTTAAGGACCCAGGACGTACCTGTACGCCCATGGCAATTTAGGGGACCGGGGTGACTGCTGATATCGATCAGCAGGCACCCCGCGCAAATGCCCAGGGGGTCATCAGACCCCCCCATGTAGACGATCGGCGCAAATCGCAAGTGAATTCACACTTGCAATTTGCGCCTATTCCGGGTCATACAGGTCTATGGTGACCCGGTGTCCCGGAATATAAGGGGGATCACGGTTGTCCATGACACCTACGTTCACCCTGAAGGGATAGGAGTGAGGTGGCAGGGGTGCCACCCCTCCTATCCCTGCTATTGTTCGTCAAAAGCGACGACCAATAGCAGATCGGGGGCAGGGGGGGTTAACTTTCGTTTTCCCCGTTCAGCCCACCCACAATAGGCGGGGCAGGACGGGGAAACCGAAGGGGACCAGGCGTTGAAGTCCACTTAACCATCGGTGGAGGCTGCGGGACGCAATCAGCTGCGGTGATCGGCGCGGGCGGCATGTCGTGCAGCTGGATCCTATGGAAGCCGGTGAGTTGCCTAGCAACAGCTGGAGGGCTACAGTTTGAGACCACTATACAATGGTCTCTACACTGTAGCCTTCCAGATGTTGCAAAACAGAAAGCTGTTTGGGCTTGCTGGGATTTGCAGTTTTGCAACAGCTGGAGGTCTACAGTTTAGAGACCACTGCACTTTGATCTCTATACTGTGGCCCTCTAGATCTTGCCAAACCACAACTCCTAGCATGCCCACACAGCTGTTTGCTGTCTGGGCATGCTGGGATTTGTAGTTTTGCAACATCTGGAGGTCCACAGTTTGGAGATCACTGTGCAGTGGCCTCTAACTGTAGCCCTCCAGATGTTGCAAAACTGCAAATCCCAGCATGAGCTAACATCTAATACAACAAAAGGGGACCTATGAGTGGAGGGTTAATCCAATATTATTTACATTTGATCGCTAAGCAATCACTAAGACCCTATATTTCCCACCCAATATAAAACTTAACGTTTAATGAGCCAAGATTAAAATAACCTCACACATATTGATCCGTATTCCATTAATTGGCATGACACTGCATGCTATCTGATTGAAGTGAAGAGATAGATTGTGGCTGCAGTCCACAATCTAAGGTGTGAGACAAATTAAAATCTAACACATTGCCCGCCCGCCCGACGTTTCGCCACAAGCTGTGGCTTTATCAAGGGCTAAGAGGCAAATGGCGTGCAAACAAGCCTTACAGGGGTTTATATAACCTCCTATCTCTGACATCACCAAAACATGTCACTTCCTGTATGACCATAACGTCTGATTGGTCACAATCCCATACAGAATATTCCTAAACCAATGACTGATCATTTCCTGGCCAATCAGATTGTACCAGAATGCATCTTGCTATATTCACTTTATTGACAGCATTATTGACCCACCAGAATGATCCATTCACACTTCTAACCTCCTCATTGGTGCCGAAGCCATCCACAGCGCACATACGTGGATGGCTTTGGCACCAGTACGGAAATACCCCATATATGGGCGTAAAATGCTCTGCGGGCGCACAACAAGGCTCAGGAGTGAGGGCGCTCTATGTACATTTGAGGCCTAAATTGGTGATTTGCACAGGGGTGGCTGATTTTACATCGGTTGTGACATAAACGCAAAAAAATACCCACATGTGACCCCATTTTGTAAACTACACCCCTCACGAAACGTAACAAGGGGTATAGTGAGCCTTAACACCCCACAGGTGTTTAATGAAAATTCTTCAAAGTTGGATGGAAAAATGAAAAAAAATTAATAAATTTCTCAAAAATGCTGGTGTTACCCTAAATTTTTCATTTTCACAAGGGAAAATAGGAAAAAAGCCCCCCAAAATGTGTAACCCCATTTCTTCTGAGTAAGAAAATACCCCATATGTGGATGTAAAGTGCTCTGCTGGCGCACTACAATGCTCAGAAGAGAAGGGGCACCATTGGTCCGGAATTGAAGGCCACATGTTTTCACAAAGCCCCCATAGTTCCAGAACAATGGACCCCCCCCCCCTCCCACATGAGACCCCATTTTGGAAACTACACCCCTCATGTAATGTCATAAGGGGTACAGTGAGCATTTACGCCCCACAGGTGTCTGGCAGATTTTTTTGGAACAGTGGTCCGTGAAAATGAAAAATGTAATTTTTCATTTGCACAGCCCAATGTTCCAAAGATCTGTCAAATGCCAGTGGGGCGTAAATACTCACTGCACCCCTTATTAAATTCTGTGAGGGGTGTAGATTCCAAAATGGGGTCACATGTGGGGGGGGGGTCCACTGTTCTATCACCACGGGGGGCTTTGTAAATGCACATGGCCCCCGACTTCTATTCCAACCAAATTCGGTCTCCAAAAGCTCAATGGTGCTCCTCCTCTTCTGAGCATTGTAGTGCGCCAGCAGAGCACTTGACGTCCACACATTGGGTATTTGCATACTCAGAGGAAATGGTATTACAATTTTTGGGGGGCATTTTGTCCTATTAGTCCTTGTAGAAATGTTTAATTTGAGGGAAAACCAGCATTTTAGTGAGAAAAATAAAATCATTTACGCATCCAACTTTAACGAAAAGTCGTCAAACACCTGTCGGGTGTTAAGGCTCACTGAACCCCTTGTTACGTGCCTTGAAAGATGTAGTTTCCAAAATAGTATGCCATGTGGGTTTTTTTTTTTTTTGCTTTTTTGGCACCATAGGGGCTTCCTAAATGTGATATGCCCCCCAAAAACCATTTCAGAAAAACTCACTCCCCAAAATCCCATTGTCGCTCCTTCCCTTCTGAGCCCTCTACTGCGCCTGCCGAACACTTGACATACACATATGCGGTATTTCCTTACTCGAGAGAAATAGGGTTACACATTTTAGGAAGATTCCTCTCCTTGTAAAAATTCAATAACTGGGTCTACAAGAACATGCCAGTGTAAAAAATTAAGATTTTGAATTTTCTCCTTCAATTTGCTGCTAATCCTGTGAAACACCTTAAGGGTTAACAAACCTTTTGAATGTCATTTTGAATACTTTTAGAGGTGCAGTTCTTATAATGGGGTCATTTAAGAACTAATAAGAAGGCCCTTCAAATCCACTTCAAAACTCAACTGGTCGCTGAAAAATTTTGATTTAGAAAATTTTGTGAAAAATTGGAAAATAGCTGCTATACTTTGAAGCCCTCTGATGTCTTTCAAAAGTAAAAACATGTCAACTTAATGATGCAAACATAAAGTAGACATATTCTATATGTGAATCAATATATCATTTATTTGGAATATCCATTTTCCTTATAAGCAGAGAGATTCAAAGTAAAAAAATAAAAAAAAAATGCAAAATTTTCTACTTTTTCATCAAATTTTGGAATTTTTCACCAAGAATTTATGCAAGTATCGACAAAATTGTACCACTAACATAAAGTAGAATAGGTCATGGAAAAACAATCTCGAAATCAGAATGAAAAGTAAAAGCATCCCAGAGTTATTAATGCTTAAAGTGACAGTGGTCAAATGTGCAAAAAATGGCCGGGGGTTAAAGGGGTACTCCGGTGGAAAAAATTATTTATTTTATTATTTTCAACTAGTGCCAAAAAGTTACAGATTTGTAAATTACTTCTATTAAAAAATCTTAATCCTTCCAAAACGTATTAGCTGCTGAATACTACAGAGGAAATTATTTTCTTATTGGATTTATTTTCTGTCTGTCCACAGTGCTCTCTGCTGACACCTTTTGTCCATTTTAGGAACTGTCCAGAGCAGCGTATGTTTGCTATGGGGATTTTCTCCTGCTCTGGACAGTTCCCGATATGGACAGAGCTGTTAGCAGAGAGCACTGTTGACAGAAAAGAAATCCAAACAGAAAAGAATTTCCTCTGTAGTATACAGCCGCTAATAAGTACCGGAAGGATTATGAAATTTTTTTTTTTTTAGAAGTAATTTACAAATCTTGTTAACTTTCTTGCACCAGTTGATTTAAAAAAAAAAGTTTTCCACCGGAGTACCCCTTAACCTCTTAAGGACCCATGACGTACCGGTACATCATGAGTCCGCTCTCGATCTATAACGTGGGGTCACGGCGTGGCCCCGCGTCATAGCGGCAGGGACCCGTGGCTAATAGCATGCAGCACTGATCACGGTGCCGCGTGCAATTAACCCTTTAGACGCGGCGTTCAAAGTTGAACGCTACATCTAAAGTGAAAGTAAAACTATGCCAGTTAGCTCAGCGAGCTGTTCGGGATCACCGCGGCGAAAGCATGGCATCCCAAACAGCTAACATGACAGCCGGAGGATCCCTACATGCCGCCATGCTGTCCAATCGCGGAATGACTGCTCAGTGCCTGAGATCCAGGCATGAGCAGTCAAGTGGCAGAATCATCGATCAGTGGTTTCTTATGAGAAACCACTGATCAATGTAAAAGATCAGTGTGTGCAGTGTTATAGCTCCCGATAGGAGCTATAACATTGCAAAAAAAAAGTGAATAAAGATCATTTAACACCTCCCCTAATAAAAGTTTGAATCACTCCCCTTTTCCCATAAAAAAAAGTGTAAATAAAAATAAACGTATGTGGTATCGCCGCGTGCGGAAATGTCTGAATTATAAAAATATATCGTTAATTAAATCGCTCGGTCAATGGCGTACGCGCAAAAAAAAATTCCAAAGTCCAAAATAGTGCATTTTTGATCACTTTTTATATCATGAAAAAAAGCAATCAAGAAGTCCTATCAATGCAAAAATGGTACCGCTAAAAACTTCAGATCACTGGGCAAAAAAATAGCCCTCATACCTCCCCATACGCGGAAAAATAAAAAGTTATAGGGGTCAGAAGATGACAATTTTAAACGTATACATTTTCCTGCATGTAGTTATGATTTTTTCCAGAAGTACGACAAAATCAAACCTACATAAGTAGGGTATCATTTTAATTGTATGGACCTACGGAATAAAGAGAAGGTGTCATTTTTACCGAAAAATATACTGTGTAGAAACGGAAGCCCCCAAAAGTTACAAAATAGCGTTTTATTTTTTCAATTTTGTCTCACAATTATTTTTTTTCCCTTTTCGCCGTAGATTTTTGGGTAAAATGACTGATGTCATTACAAAGTAGAATTGGTTGCACAAAAAATAAGCAATCATATGGAATTTTAAGTGCAAAATTGAAAGTTATGATTTTTTTAAAGGAAAAACAAAAATGCAAAAAACTGAAAAACCCCGGGTCCTTAAGGGGTTAAGCTTTCGGTATTATAGGGCCATACCTATTGATATACATATTTCTTAACTGAAAATAGGCCTTTAATTACATTAATCTACCTTGTGTATACTTAATAATCTTTGCCCTCTGACTTAAACCATTCTTTCAACATTAGGTCTTAAAAGGGTACTCCACCCCTAGACATCTTATCCCCTATCCAAAGGCCCCATCCCCTCAATGCAAGTCTATGGGAGGGGGGCGTGATGGCCGGAGCAGAAACAGGTGGGTGCAGCATGCTATATTGCGGGGGTCCCCTGCGGCGGGACCCCCGCGATCAGACATCTTATCCCTTATCCTTTGGATAGGGGATAAGATGTCTAGGTGGGGGGGAGTACCCCTTGAAGGGAAGTCTGATAAGAGAAGTCGGTGGCCATGTGCGTCCACAAATCCCCCATGGTGCCTGAACAGTGGACCCCCCTCCACATGTGACACCATTTTGGATACCATACCCCTCACAGAATGTAACAAGGGGTGCAGTGAGCATGTACAATGCACTAGCGTTTGACAGATCTTTGGAACAGTGGGCTGTGCAAATGAAAAATTACATTTTTCATTTTCACGGACCACTGTTCCAAAAATCTGTCAGACACCTGTGGGGTGTAAATGCTCACGGCACCCCTTGTTACATTCCATGAGGGTGTAGTTTCCTAAATGGGGGTCACATGTGGCCACTGTTCTGGCAGCATGGGGACTTTGTAAACGAACATGGCTTTCAATTCCAGCCAAATTCTCTCTCCAAAAACCCAATGGCGCTCCTTCTTTTCTGAGCCCTATAATTCGAGCGCAGGGAACTTTATATCCACATATGGGGTATTTCCTAACTCAGAAGAAATGTTGCTACAAATTTTGGGGGGCTTTTTTCCTATTAACCTTTGTGAAAATGAAAACTTTGGGGTTACACCAGCATTTTATTGAAACAAATCCAATTTTTCATTTTCATGTCCAACTTTAACAAAAATTTGTCAAACACCTGTGGGGTGTTTACACTCACTGTACCCCTTGTTACGTTCCATGAGGGGTGTCGTTTTTAAAATGGGGTCACATGTGGGTGGTTTTTTTGTATTTGTTTTTTGCGTTTGTCAGAACCGCTGTAGCCAGCAGCCACCCCTGTGCAAATCACCAGTTGAGGCCTCAAATGTACGTGGTGCGCTTTCACTCCTGAGCCCTGTTGTGCACCAGCAGAGCACTTTACCTCCACGTTTGGAGTATTTCCGTATTCGGGAGGAATTGCGTTAGGGGTCTTTTTTTCCTTTTATCTTACATATAAAAGGAGAAGACCTGACTCACTGACTCATCAACGCCCAGCCTAAACCCTTGGAACTAGAAACCTGAATTTTTGCACAGGTGTTGTTTTTAATAAGTAGACAAGGAATAAGAGAGGATTTTTTGAAATTCCACCCTTAAAGGGGTTCTCCGGTGCTTAGACATCTTATCCCCTATCCAAAGGATAGGGGATAAGATGTCTGATCGCAGGAGTCCCGCCGCTGGGGACCCCCGGGATCTTTCACGCGGCACCCCATTTGTAATCAGTCCCCGGAGCGTGTTCGCTCCGGGTCTGATTACCGGCGACCACATGGCCGGCGGCGTGTGACGTCACGCCTCCGCCCCCGTGTGACGTCACGCTCCGCCCCTCAATGCAAGCTTACGGGAGGGGGCGCAATGGCTGTCACGCCCCCTCCCGTAAGCTTGCATTGAGGGGCGGAGCGTGACGTCACACGCCGCCGGCCGCGTGGTCACCGGTAATCAGACCCGGAGCGAACAAGCTCCGGGGACTGATTACAAACGGGGTGCCGCGTGCAAGATCCCGGGCGGCGGGACTCCCACGATCAGGCATCTTATCCCCTAAGATTTCTAAGCACCGGAGTACCCCTTTAAGGGGGGGGAAAGTTTTTTTTTTTTTTTTTTTAAGTCCTATACAAGTCTATGGGAAATATGTTACTGGATAACTTCCAAACGGCTTGAGATATTTCGATAATACTTGGTCACATGTTACTTATATGTCCACTTAAAATATAGGATCGCTAATTTAACCCTTAACTACCCCCATTTGTGAGGGTCGGGGTTTTTGTTTAAAGTCCCATGCAAATCAATGGGAAATGTATGTTCCCACATAACTTCTGTACGGCTGGAGATATTTCAATACCTGGTACACATATTACAGGTCGTGATATGAGGTCGAGATATGAGTTCGGGACAGGAGGTCGAGATAGCAGGTCGAAATAGGAGGTCGAGATAGGAGGACAGGATGGTCGTGATAGGAGGTCGAGTTAGGAGGATGGGATAGGAGGTCGAGGTAGGAGGACGGGATATGAGGACTATTGGCAGTATATAAGCAGCGCAAGAAGGCAGGTTCCCCTGCGCGCATACTCTGTAAAAGTCCTCAAAGGATGTCGATCTTCAATTCCATGAAACAGCAGATGTAATGTTTCGGGTTGTTTGGATGCCCGTAGACTTTACCCAGAGCGGCCTCATTACTATAGGATCATAAAAAGTAAATCTTTGTTACCCCAAATTTAACGTGAGTGAAGCCGCGGGCAAACGCTAGTCTCTTATGAAAATGTAAAGTATGGGGCAACACCTGCATGTTAGTGTAAAAAAAATAATTTTTTTACACTAACATGCTGGTGTAGACCCCCAACTTTACCTTTTCATAAGGGGTAAAAGGAGAAAAAGACCCACAAAATTTGTAGCGCATTTGCTCCCGAGTACAGAAATACCCCATATGTGGCACTTAACTGTTGCCTTGAAATATGACAAGGCTCTGAAGTGAGAGAGCACCATGCGCATTTGAGGGATTTTCATAGGGGTGGACCCAAATGCAAGCATGGCGCTTGCCTCCTCCACCAAAAATAGCCTACGGCAGTGTTTCTCAGTGTGCCTCCAGCTGTTGTGAAAATCCCAGCATGCCTGGACAGTCAATGGCTGTCCGGAAATACAGGGATTTCTTATTTTGCAAAACGGGTCTCCGTTTTGGAAACAGTGCCGTACGAGATGTTTTTCATTTTTTATGGAGGCAGGGTAAGGGTGTGTGTGTATATCTAGTGCTTTACTTTTTATTTTGTGTAATGTAGTGTAGTGTTTTTAGGGTAAATTCACACGGCGAGTTCACAGCGAGTTTCCTGCTTGCAGCTTGAGCTGCGGCGGCTCAATCTTGAAGCTGGAAACTCACTTTAAACCCGCTCATGTGAATGTACCCTGCACATTCACATGGAGTGGGGGAACCTTAAGCTGTTGCAAAACTACAACTCCCAGCATGTACTAACAGACCAAGGATGCTGGGAGTTGTAGTTATGCAACAGCTGGAGGCACACTGATTGGGAAACACTGAGTTATGTAACAGACTACCGCAATGTTTCTGCACCAATGTACCTCCAGCTTTTGCAAAACTTCAACTCCCAGCATGCACGGTCTGTCAGTGCATGCTGAGAGTTGTAGTTTTTCAACAGCTGGACGCACACTGGTTGGGAAACACTGCGGTAGTCTGTTACCTAACTCATTGTTTCCTAACCAGTGTGCCTCCAGCTGTTGCATAACTACAACTCCCAGCATCCATGGTCTGTTAGTGCATGCTGGGAGTTGTAGTTTTGCAAGAACTGGAGGAGAACAGTTTGAAGACCACTGTGTAGTGGTCTCCAAATTGTGCCCCTCCAGATGTTGCAAAACTTCAACTCCAAGCATGCCCAGGCATGCTGGGAGTTATAGTTAGGCAACATCTCAAGGGCCAGATGTTGCAGAACTACAACACCCAGCATGCCTGACTGTCTAGGAATGCTTTCAATTGTAGTTTTGCAACATCTGGAGGGCTACAGTTTGGACACCACTGTATAGTGGTCTCCAAACTGTGCCCTTCCAGATATTGCAAAACTACAATGCCCAGCATGCAGAGACTGTCCAGGCATGCTGGGAGTTGTAGTAATGCAACATCTGAAGGGCTAGATGTTACATAACTACAACTCCCAGCATACCTGGACTGTCTGGGCATAGATGTAGTTTTGAAACATCTGGAAGGGCACAGTTTGGAGACCACTGCACAGTGGTCTCCAAACTGTGGCCCTCCAGATGTTGCAAGACTACAACGCCCAGCATGCCCAGCTAGCCAAAGGCTGTCTGGGCATGCTGAGAGTTGTAGTTTTACAACTCCTAGAAGGCAACAGTGAAGATAACTTACCAGTGATCTTCACTGCTGCCACTGTTTCTGCCGCCGCCGCACACTGCCTCAGGTTCTCCGATCCTCTGCCACGCTTGTTTCTGCCGTCAGGTCCCCGGCCACTCTTGCCCCCGCATCTGCCGCCGCCATCTTTCCCCCGCTCTGATTGGACTTCCAGGCGCAGGCAGAGCGCCGGATCTCAACTGTAACCCTCCTGCCCCCGCCCTGCAATTGGCCGGTCAGTCCTGACCGACCAATCACAGGGGATAGGAGGAGGTTGCACCACACTCCTATCCTTCCGGATGGTCGGAGCTGTCTGTGACAGCTCTGATCATCCCTATTTTCCATGCAATCGGGTCACCAGAGACCCGATCACCCTGGAAAAGCCACGATTCGCCGGTCAGAATTGACTGCCAAATCACGGCGATCGCTGACAATGAAGGGAGTCTCAGGAGCATCCTAGGCGATGTCCTGGGATAGCTGCTGCGCCGTGTGTGGCGATGAATGGAAACGCCAAGGGCGTACCTGTATCCTTGATCCCCAACAGGTTAATAGTCTTGTTTATTATTGATTTTAGTCTGTGGTAAATCTGTCGGTTTTTAGGATTGTTTGTCCATTCGGCTTGTATCTTGTTTCTTAGTCTCTGTTCACACTGTGAGAATCCTGACTGGAGTCCCTTCACATTGTGAAGTTTGGATTTCTTGGTATTTGTTTTTATAGAGTATATTATATCTGATCTTTAGAGTTTTTAGCACATGCAGTGATCATAGAGTTCATGATCACTGATCTAGTGTTTCCCCTGTGCTTTACCATTGGTCTATAGTGTCCTCTGTGCTTACTCGCTGATTTGTGTCCTCTGAACTTAATCTGTTTATTTTAGTGTACGGTGTATTATTATTTCTGTTTCCTTCTAGGCCAGTATTCTGTTCACATGGTGGAGTGTGACTGCTTACTAGAAGTCTATCTAGAGTTATTATTGCTGTCTGTTCCTTTTGGGGAGTGGGGTGTCCAGTGTGTTTCTGTTCTGTGTCCCAGTGTGAACAGTATTCTATGTTCCTGATCAGTTTGGTGTTTAGCATTCAGTTCTTCCGTTAATCCCCTACATCTCTTGGATTCTACTGTATACTTGTCCATACCTAGTCTTGTTCATTTAGTCATGTCTGCCGTTTATCTGGATTCTAGTTTATG
Source organism: Hyla sarda (assembly GCF_029499605.1). NCBI lineage: Eukaryota > Metazoa > Chordata > Amphibia > Anura > Hylidae > Hyla > Hyla sarda. The sequence continues at coordinate 121,956,308 of NC_079193.1, read as the reverse complement.
AACTGTTTGTTAGTACACTGCATCCTGCCTTGTTTGTGTATTTATATTCTGCTCTGTTTGCTTGTATATAAATTGTCCTTTATATCTGCTTGATTGGTAGGTTTCATGTTTTGTTTCTGGCCTGTGACCAACTATGTATATTATTTGTTTTATACCCACTGCACTTAAGCTCAGGTAGGGACCTGGTTGTTGGTCTGCTTTTCATGGCGGATGAGCAAGTAGGCAGGGTGAGTAATTATTAGGGAAAGCTTAGGGCTCTCCCTGTTCAACCAGTCGGTCATGACAATTAGGTAAATGTTTCTACCAAGAAAGACTTGGGGGGTATTGGTTGGCAGTAAGCGTAAAGGGGTACTCCAGTGAAAAACAATTTTTTTCATATCAACTGGCTCCAGAAAGTTAAACAGATTTGTAAATTATAAACAGATATGTGTAGCTCAACCACAATAAAATGAGCGAGGTTAACTAAAAGCTCTCCCCCACAGAGAGATATGGAAAAGTGGCAAAAATACTGTATTTATCGGCGTATAACACGCACTTTTTAGGCTAAAATTTTTAGCCTAAAGTCTGTGTGCGTGTTATACGCCGATACACCCCCAGGAAAGGCAGGGGGAGGGAGGCCGTCGCTGCCCGCTTCTCTCCCCCTGCCTTTCCTGGGGTCTAGAGCGCTGCTGTCGGCCCTTCTCACCCCCTGGCTATCGGCGCCGCTGCCCGTTCTGTCCCCCTGACTATCGGTCCCGGCGCCCCATTGCCGGCGCCGATAGCCAGGGGGAGAGAAGCGGCGCCGACAACCAGGGGGAGAGAAGGGGCAGCAGCACCCATTGCCGGCGCCGCTGCCCCGTTGCCTCCCCCCATCCCCGGTGGCATAATTAACTGAGTCGGGTCCGCGCTGCTGCAGGCCTCCGGCGTGCGTCCCCGGCGTCGTTGCTATGCGCTGAACGGCGCGGCGCATGACGTCAGTGCGCCGCGCCGTGCATAGCAACGACGCAGGGGACGCAAGCCCGAGGCCTGCAGCAGCGCGGACCCGACTCAGGTAATTATGCCACCGGGGATGGGGGGAGGCAACGGGGCAGCGGCGCCGGCAATGGGTGCCGCTGCCCCTTCTCTCCCCCTGGCTATCGGCGCCGGCACCGATAGTCAGGGGGACAGAAGGGGCAGCGGCGCCGATAGCCAGGGGGTGAGAAGGGCCGACAGCAGCGCTCTAGACCCCAGGAAAGGCAGGGGGAGAGAAGCGGACAGCGACGGCCTCTCTCCCCCTGCCTTTCCTGGGGGTATATTGGGGTATACACGCGCACACACGCACCCTCATTTTACCATGGATATTTGGGTAAAGAACTTTTTTTACCCAAATATCCTTGGTAAAATGAGGGTGCGTGTTATAGGCCGGTGCGTGGTATACCCCGATAAATACGGTAGATTATTAGTCCTCAGCTCAATATCAAAAAGATTAAATGGTAGATGTCTGGTGTCAAAATAGAGAAAAAGAAGGATATAGTAAATAATATGTTGTTTATTATAAGATATTAAATGATGCGTTCCCGCAGGGCCCTACGGTAGCGCACAAATGGTTAAAAGATACAATAAAATATAAAGAAGCAATTGAGTATTACACTACAGAGCGAACATGAATGGAATTGATGATACTCTCAATTTCATAAGTTAATGTATCTAATATGGCTGCCAGCCATATAGTGATACACTATATGTTACTGTTGCATATAGTGCTACACTTATCAGAGTGATAGTGTATCTGGTATGCACAATAATGGAAATGTGGACATATAAAAATAATAGAAATAAAAAAATGGAAACGTTCCTCCTAGAAAGAAAATCTGCTTGATATGCTTATTGATCAAAGAAACCTTCTGTACAATAAATGTTCAAAAATATCCTGTAAATGATATAAATGGCAGTCCTGTAGATGGTAACGTTGTATCCTGTAAAATAAATATATATCCTAGAATTGTCCTGAAAAAGTGTCCTGTAATATAATAATGTCCTGTAACAGGTATAGCATACAGATCAGTTTGTATAATGAATATTGAAGCTGGATCGCTGTTACCGGTTTTTCCACTCCACATTCAAGTTGTCTGCAAAATAAATATAATGGCTGGCACAGTTGTGCCACTCACCGCACCGCTGGTAAGCAGATGGAAGATGGTCAGATGCGCTCTAGCCGGGGCGGCGTGATGGTCGCAAGATGTGCAGCCGCTCTCACCGGCTGGTAAGCACTGGATAACGTTGAATGTAGATAGTTGGTACGTGCAGCTAGAAGTAATATTCCAGTAGTGGAGGGTTCTGTACCGGTTCAGCAAATAGATTTCATTGCGGATCCATAAAGGAGGTGGATGATGGGTGGTAAATGAATAAAGTCTCTCCAGAGAGGAACTCTCCGATAAACGCTGTATAACCGCAGCTGTAGTGTGAACTGGATATAACTTGCAAAGGCTTAATCACAGTCACCAAACGCGTTTCGGGGTTCAAAGCACATTAGTAGTACCCCTTCTTCAGTGGTGTTGACACCAGACATCTACCATTTAATCTTTTTGATATTAAGCTGAGGACTAATAATCTATTTTTGCCAGATTTGTAAATTACATAGTTACATAGTTAGTACGGTCGAAAAAAGACATATGTCCATCAAGTTCAACCAGGGGATTGAAGGGTAGGGGTGTGGCGCGATATTGGGTAAGGGATGGGATTTTATATTTCTTCATAAGCATTAATGTTATTTTGTTCCAGGAATGTATCTAACCCTGTTTTAAAGGGGTACTACGGTGAAAACCTTTTTACTTTTAAATCAACTGGTGCCAGAAAGTTAAACATATTTGTAAATTACTTCTATTAAAAAAAACCTTCATCCTTCCAGTACTTATTAGATGCTGAATGCTACAGAGGAAATTCCTTTCTTTTTGGAACACAGATGACATCACGAGCACAGTGCTCTCTGCTGACATCTCTGTCCATTTTAGCAACCGTGCATAGCAGATGTATGCTAAGGGCAGCATGGTGGCTCAGTGGTTAGCACTGCTGCCTTTCAGTGCTGGGGCCTTGGGTTCAAATCCCACTAAGGACAACAATAAATAAAGAGTTATTATTATTACAAAGAGCACTGTGTTCGTGATGTCATCAGAGAGAATTCCAAAAAGAAAATAATTTCCTCTGTAGTATTCAGCAGCTAATAAGTACAGGAAGGATTAAGATTTTTTAATAGAAGTAATATACAAATCTGTTTAACTTTCTGGCACCAGTTGATTTAAAAGAAAAAAGGTTTTCACCGGAGTACCCCTTTAAAGCTGTTAAATGTTCCTGCTGTGACCAGTTCCTGAGGTAGACTGTTCCATAAGTTCACAGTTCTTATGGTAAAGAAGGCGTGTCGCCCCTTGAGACTAAACCTTTTCTTCTCCAGACGGAGGGAGTGCCCCCTCGTCCTTTGGGGGGGTTTAACCTGGAACAATTTTTCTCCATATTTTTTGTATGGGCCATTAATATACTTATATACATTTATCATATCCCCCCTTAAACGTCTCTTCTCAAGACTAAACAATTGTAACTCCTTTAATTGCTCCTCATAGCTAAGATGTTCCATGCCCCATATTAGTTTAGTCGCGCGTCTCTGCACCCTTTCCAGCTCCACAGTGTCCCTTTTATGGACTGGTGCCCAAAACTGAACAGCATGTTCCAGATGAGGCCGTACCAATGCTTTATAAAGGGGGAGTATTATGTCCCTGTCCCTCGAGTCCATGCCTCTTTTTTATACATGACAATATCCTGCCGGCCTTGGAAGCAGCAGCCTGACATTGCATGCTATTCTGTAGTCTGTGATCTACAAGTACACCCAGATCCTTCTCTACCAGTGACTCTGCCAGTTTAATCCCCCCTAAGACATACGACACATGCATCTTATTTGTACCCAGATGCATAACTTTACATTTATCCACATTGAACCTCATTTGCCAAGTGGATGCCCAGACACTGTCTATCCAAGTCATCTTGTAACTTATGCACATCCTCTATAGACTGTACTGTGCTACAAAGCTTAGTGTCATCTGCAAAGATAGAAACAGAGCTGTTAATGCCATCCTCTATATCATTGATAAATAAATTAAACAGCGGGCCCAGTACTGAACCTTGGGGTACACCACTAATAACCGGGGACCAATCAGAGTACGAATCATTGACCACCACTCTCTGGGTACGATCCATGAGCCAGTGTTCAATCCAGTTGCAAACTAAAGTTTCCAAACCCAAAGACCTTAAAGAATATATCCTATGCAGCAAAGAAAAAAAAATACCTAGCCATTCCATAGTATATTCACCTACCACCTCTCTGACATGTTTGTGATTTTTTTTCCGGCCCCCATTCACCGGCTATTCAGCTCATAAATTCCAGTTACTTCCTGGTTATGGTGGCTATCCCTGTGATCTCAAAGACTACATTTCCCTGCATGCACTGCTCACATTTCCTGCTCTCAGCTGCCTGAGCAGAGAGCTTGTTACCACCCCTAACTTATGTTAGTCACTCCCACATAACACTGAGCTCCAATCATAGCCCTATACAGCAGGGTGGCCACGAGGAAACAAACTAATCTCAGTGCTCAGAGAGAGGGACCCTAGAGTTGAAGCTGCAGATTTACACTGTCAAATCACTCCCTCCCCTCCTCCTCTCAGTGAAACAGCTTTACAGTGGCCCAATCACCTCACCCCTTCTCTGCCCTGCACTCCTCTCTCCCCAGTGGTCAGTGTGACAGCTCTACGCTGGCAGCTCCCCTCACCTCCGTTATCAGTGTAAAAACATTAGCAAGGAGAGGGGAGAGAATCAGCCTGTTTGCTGGGGCTGCTATGATCTGAATCAGCCGGCATATAGGCAGTGCTGCTCAGCCAATCACTGCAGAACAGAGGGAGGACAGTGTGCATATTAATCAGATGGGAGGGGCTAAGGCCGAGCACAGGGAACTCTCTGCAGCACAGGGGTTTTCTGGGTAATTCTCATGTCACGGCCCCCGGGATGCTGCTGATAACAGCCTGAATAGGGGGTCGCAAGTCATGAAAACCTGGAACAGCTGAATTTCCTGTCACACAGAAGAATGCAGAAAAAGCTTGTTTCTAAGCAGGATTGGTAATGGAAGTGATTTACAAACCTATATAACTTTACCTTCTGCACTAAAAGCTGAACAATTTTTTACTGTGAGACTTGTCCTTTAACTTACCTTTCAGACGTCTATGAGGGACAGTATCAAACGCTTTAGCAAAATCCAGAAACACTATATCCACAGCAATTCCTCTGTCAAGGCTTCTACTCACCTCTTCATAAAAGCAAATTAGATTGGTTTGACAACTTCTATCCTTAGTAAACCCATGCTGGCTATCACTTATAATACAATAATCCCCTATGTATTCCTGTATGTAATCCCTTATAAGTCCTTCAAACAATTTACCCACAATGCACGTTAAACTTACCGGTCTATAGTTTCCTGGGGAAGACCTAGAGCCCTTTTTGAAGAATGGCACCACATTCGCCTTGCGCCAGTTCCTTGGCACAATACCAGACACCAGTGAATCTCTAAATATCATGAACAGGGGTACAGATATTACTGAACTTAGTTCTCTAAGAACTCTTGGGTTCAATCCACCTGGCCCTGGAGATTTGCTTACATTTATATTAATTAACTTACCTTGTACCATCTCTACATTAAGCCAGTTCAGTACATTACATGATGTGTTACCAGCACTGACCTGTCCAATGTCAGCTCCTTCTTCCTTAGTATATACAGAACTAAAGAACCCATTCAGTAGCTCTGCTTTCTCTATATCGCCTGTGACAACCTCCCCATTATCATTATTAAGGGGTCCTACATGCTCTGTCCTTGTTTTTTTTTGCATTTATATATCTAAAAAAATATTTAGGATTAGTTTTGCTTTCTTTTGCCACCTGTTTCTCATTCTGAATTTTTGCAGTTTTTATTCCATTTTTACAGATTTTATTTAGCTCCTTGTACTGTTTAAATGTTATAGCTGACCCATCAGATTTGTATTTTTTGAAAGCTATTTTTTTGTTATTTATTGCTCTTTTAACATCATTTGTCAGCAATGTAGGATTTAGTTTTAATCGTTTATATTTGTTCCCCTTTGGTATATATTTAGCTGTATAGTTATTTAGAGTTGATTTAAAGATGTCCCATTTACCTTCTGTATCAGTGTTTGACAACACCTCCCCCCAGTCTATGTCCTGTAGTGCAGCTCTCAGCCCAGGGAAGTTTGCCTTTTTAAAGTTATATGTTTTTGCCTTCCCCGCCTGTCTTTTTCTACATTTTAAGTGAAAAGTAACTATATTGTGGTCGCTATTACCAAGGTTTTCCCGCACAGTTACATTACCAACCAGCTCTGCGTTGTTGGAAATGATCAGATCCAACAAGGCATCACTTCTTGTTGGGTCCTCCACAAACTGGCCCATAAAATTATCCTGCAATAAATTTAGGAATTGTCGCCCCTTTGTAGTTTTAGCCAACCCCGGACCCCAATCTATATCTGGATAGTTAAAATCTCCCATTATTACCACTGTACCTACCCGGGCGGTCCTCTCTGTTTGTTTTTGCAGCCGACCTTCTATCTCTTCAGTGATATTAGGGGGTCTGTAGATTACACCAAATATAATTTTTTCAGTATTTCCCTCCTTTTGTAATTCTACCCACAGTGATTCCACATCCTCAGAATCATCACACACTATGGTATCGTTCACACTGACTTTCATACCACTTCTTACATACAGACAGACTCCACCACCTTTTCTGTTCATTCTATCTTTGCGAAACAATGTAAACCCCTGCAGATTGAAAGCCCAGTCATGCAAGGAGTCCAGCCATGTCTCAGTGACCCCAACTTTATCAATATGTTCCTCCAGTATCAAGGCCTCAAGCTCCCCAATTTTATTTGCTAGGCTTCTGGCATTTGTGAACATACACTTTACATTTCCATCCTTTATGTTATTGGGGTTAATGGGATTCAAGGGTGTAAGTTTTATTTTCTTATGAAGTCTATTCCTATTAACTATTCTAACCCCTCCCTCCACTCCACCCCCAGGTACATTAAGTCCCCCCTCTCTATCTACACTATCTTCCCCCTCTTTGCTGTAGGTTCTCTCCCCCCAAGTCCCTAGTTTAAACACTCCTCTACCCTTCTAGCCATCTTCGCTCCAAGCACAGCTGCACCCTCCCCATTGAGGTGCAGCCCGTCCCTACGGTAGAGCCGGTAACCGACAGCGAAGTCAGCCCAGTTCTCCATGAACCCAAACCCTTCCTTCCTACACCAGCTTCTGAGCCACTTGTTTACCTCCCTGATCTCCCGCTGCCTCTCTGGTGCGGCTCGTGGTACTGGTAGTATTTCAGAAAAGACTACATTGGAGGTCCTTGCCTTAAGCTTGCGGCCTAAGTCCCTGAAATAATTTTTAAGGACACTCCACCTACCTCTTACTTTGTCATTGGTGCCAATATGTACCATGACTGCTGGGTCCTCTCCAGCCCCGCCCAGCAACCTGTCGACCCGATTTGCCAAACTCGAGTGCCAGGCAGACAACACACTGTTCGGCGATCCCGGTCTTTGTGACAGATCGCCCTGTCTGTCCCCCTAATAATTGAGTCTCCCACCACTAGTACCTGTCTGGCCTTCCCTGCACCCCTCCCTCCCTCCTTACTGGAGCAGACACCCTCCTGGTGGTCAGAGGCTGTATCCTGCTGCAGTTCTATTAGCTCTGTAATGGCATCCCCCTCATCTGCCAAGCGGGCAAACTTGTTGGGGTGTGCCAGTTCAGGACTAGCCTCCCTGACACTTTTTCCCCTACCCCGCTTTCTAACTGTAACCCAGCTAACTGCCTGACTGTCCTGCACCTCCGTCCCACTATCCTCCCCCACCTCTACCCCAGAGAGTACCTGCTCAGTGAGCCGGAGACTCCTCTCCGGGTTGTCAATGCATCTCAATGTTGCAAGCTGTTCCTCTAGATCCAGGATCTGGGCTTCCAAATGAACAACTCGCTCACATCTCACACAGCAGTATGCACCCTCGAACTGCTGCTCAAGGATTGCATATATTGCGCAGGATGTACACCGGACTGCATTTTCCAACATGGAGGCCATCTAAGGGTTCCTGGAAAAAGTATACATCTAGATTTTAAAGACATCTAGGTGTTTTTTCCAGTACAAAGTTTAATCCATTAGTAAAGCGTTCAATCTGGTCAGTTGTAAGAATTCTAGCTGACATATTCAATACAATAAAATGGTCCGTGTCTATCTCATTCTGTTTTTCAAGTGGTAGATATTGGTATTTTCTGCTGCTTTCTTGTTAGATGAATTATGTCCAATTCAGAAGATGAGAAATTGACATTGCGTTTTCTGTGCTTTTTCAAAATTGATTTGGATTTGTGATTTTTGCATTTCCACGTATAAATGTGGTTATTGGCATAATTAGAGTTGTCAGAGGAAACATTTGTAGCATGTTCCTCCAATTTTGCTTATATTAGCTTTAATTGTTTGCTCACTGAATTAGTCAGTGATGTCATACTGATGCAAGGACTCCTGCAAATGCTCAATCTTTAGTGTTTCATGAAATTCTCTATCTTCTCTTTTCACAATTATACTAATGAGTTTAAATGAGCACTCTGAGAGAGCTCCATTCCACTCCTCTGAGAATTTTGTCATTATAGACCAGAGTTGTCCATCTGTAGCATTTATAAGGGTCGGCATACATTCCGGCATATAATAAAGACCCAAAGGACCTTTTAGTTTCTTTAGTCTGTGACATGGTCCACTGGTATGGTTTGTTTTCATGTGATGTCACTTCCGTTATCAGTGACATTTTCCATGACAAAGCTTTAAATGCTTTAGAATATCATCTGTCTAAATATGCAATTATTCTGTTACACTACAGCAGAATATACTGGATGTGACAAATTTCACATAAATCTTTTAAGTTCGATGGATCTTTCCTCCTCCAGGTAAGAGTTTGTCCGATGATGGCCAAATTATTGCCCTTATTGGCCAACCACTATATGGTATATACAGCAGAGAGATATTATTGTCTGGCCTATATCAGGTTACAGCAAGCGGGTTAAAGCTCCAGTAATAACTTCTGGAGGTGCATACTCCCAAAAATACAGGGGGTAATTATCACATTAAGACGGGTGTACAGCTGAATAGAGGTTACAGCCGTTTTGTACTTTGCAGTACTTCTGCAGGCCTCTACGTGCACTGTGATGTCAAACCACCTTATATGGGCATGCAGAAAGAATCACCATGGAGATTAACAAAAGTTTAACCTTCATATGTGACATGTATATAAATATATTAAAAGATCTGTAGTCAGGAACTAAATAAAAGAGCTAAGATCATTCCTGTCGTAAGTCCCAAGAGGACCTAACCTTTATTATCCAGTTTGCTTCTTGCTGGAGTATTATCAAATGTAAAGTGCCCTGGAACCAAGGGCGCTATATTGATAAACAATAATGCTAATATTAACTCCTGGTACAGGGAAATTAACTCTATCTAATCCAGTAAATCTTACTGCTTAGGTATCTCCTCAGTCTGGCACTCTTTTTCCTGAACGAACAGTGTATATGCTCTCTAATTCTAAAAAAATAGCTGCTTGACCATCTTACCCATATAGAAGCTGCACGAACAGAAGCTAGCATATACCACAAAAGTTGAATAAAACATAATCTATCTGAAGAACTTCTATGTTCTATTACACATATTTAAAGGAATTTGCGTTACATATTACATTTACAAAAGTTACAGTTGTGACCTGCAAAGTTACCTTTTGGTGTAAAGTTTCCTAGCCAATCTTGCACTAAGGTTTTTTCTTTTTAGACATTTTCCTAGGGTTTTATTTTTTCTTTGTTATTAGAGATTTTCCTTTAGCTATTAGTTTCTAGTCTGGATCTCCTTCAACTACCGTATTTATCGGGGTATACCACGCACCGGCCTATAACACGCACCCTCATTTTACCAAGGATATTTGGGTAAAAAAAGTTTTTTACCCAAATATCCATGATAAAATGAGGGTGCGTGTGTGCGAGTGTATACCCCGATACACCCCCAGGAAAGGCAGGGGGAGAGAGGCCGTCGCTGCCCGCTTCTCTCCCCTGCCTTTCCTGGGGTCTAGAGCGCTGCTGTCGGCCCTTTTCACCCCCTGGTTATCGGCGCCGCTGCCCGTTCTGTCCCCCTGACTATCGGTGCCGGCGCCGATAGCCAGGGGGAGAGAAGCGGCGCCGACAGCCAGGGGGAGAGAAGGGGCAGCGGCACCCATTGCCGGCGCCGCTGCCCCGTTGCCTCCCCCCATCCCCGGTGGCATAATTACCTGAGTCGGGTCCGCGCTGCTCCAGGCCTCCGTCGTGCGTCCCCAGCGTCGTTGCTATGCACGGCGCGGCGCTCTGACGTCATGCGCCGCGCCGTTCAGCGCATAGCAATGACGCCGGGGACGCACGACGGAGGCCTGGAGCAGCGCGGACCCGACTCGGGTAATTATGCCAACGGGGATGGGGGGAGGCAACGGGGCAGCGGCGCCGGCAATGGGTGCCGCTGCCCCTTCTCTCCCCCTGGCTGTCGGCGCCGCTTCTCTCTCCCTGGCTATCGGCGCCGGCACCAATAGTCAGGAGGACAGAACGGGCAGCGGCGCCGATAACCAGGGGGTGAAAAGGGCCGACAGCAGCGCTCTAGACCCCAGGAAAGGCAGGGGGAGAGAAGCGGACAGCGACGGCCTCTCTCCCCCTGCCTTTCCTGGGGGTGTATCGGCGTATAACACGCACACAGACTTTAGGCTAAAAATTTTAGCCTAAAAAGTGTGTGTTATACGCCGATAAATACGGTATATACCTAACAAATGCGCCTTGCAGGCGAAGGCGGGAAGGGGTTTAAAGTGTACCTGTCGTTGACAAAAAGTTTTATGTAATGTAGATAATACCATTATATGTATATTTGCAATATACATTGGTTAAAAAAAATTTTTATTTTTGAGTAAAAAAGTGCTATCCATGCAGCTATTGCCTGTTAGTCTCTGAGGAGTCCAAATACAGGAAGTGAGGGCAGGACAAGCAGGGCTCTGTGCAGGCTGCTGGCTTGTCAATCATTCTGATGTGTGAGCCCGTTGCGAGTCACAGAGCCCTGCTTGTCCACCATCACTTCCTGTATTTGGACTCCTTATAAAGACACACAGGCAATAGCTGCAGGGACAAAAGTATACATATTTTTTAGCCAATGTATATTACAAATATACATATAATTGTATTATCTACATTATATAATATGTTTTTGTTGATGACAGGTACACTTTAAGTAGACCTGTCAGCAAGTTTTGAGGGTATAAAGTAAATCTGCAAATTAACCCCTCCAGTGCTGACATCAGAGTTTAAAAAGATTTACAAATGAAGCTTTGAGGCCTACTGGACAATCCCCCTCGGCAGCAAGAGTACAGCATAGTTTGCCCCCCTTCACCAGTAAGTGACTCCCCTGTTATTTAAGGCGTAGAGGGAGGTGACCAGTGGAAAAAAAGGAAAGTACAGCCATGCCCTTACATTACACCTTTTAAATGGAATTGGTCGTTAATTTTAGCTGCACTAACTTGTTGTTATAGGCTTGTAGTGTGGGTGACGCTGATGACAATGATCTTTATCAGTCCCTGCACCGCGTGCACAGTGACGTCCGGCCTTCCTAGTAAAACCTTCCTTGCCTGTGCTAAACTCTGCAAATTGGAGCTTAAATCTGCTGCAGAGGAGGCTTTGCACAGGGGACGAGGAGTTACTAGGAAGGTGCCGGACGTCACAGCGCACTGGGTGCTTATAATACTCCCGTGCTTAAATCAGGTCATTTGCATATAACATGGAGCGGAGACCGATAAATATTATTGTCATCAGTGTCAGCTGCACTTCAAACCTGTAACAGGTTAGTGAAGGTGATACTGATAGATTCCCTTTAAAAATAACTTGATTTGAAGAATAATTCACAGATCATACAGTGGTTCACAGAAAATTAAGTGGTTCACAAAGAAAAGCTGCCAAATGTTACCACTAACAAAGTAGAATGTCACGAAAAAACTGTATCAGAATCAGTACAATAGGTAAAAGCATTCCAAAGCTATTAATACATAGCATGACAGTAGTGTTATAGATAAGCCTATTTAAATTACTTTTCTTATATACTTCTTAATAAAAATTTTGTAACTTTGTGTTAAATTAACCCTGGAAAGTTTGGCCACCAGGGGTTGTCCGTCTGGTCCTGCCTGCAGTACTGCTTGCAGATTGTGTCCTGCAGCAGCCTCGTAGAGACAAAAGTCAGGAAAAGCAGGTGGGACCAGCTCAGCACAGTGCATAGATTGTATAGTGCTGAATATTTGAGCCCCCATTCCCTTTTAGCTCAGCTAGTCTGTAAAGTCCTAATGCTGAACAGAGCTGACATATTGCAGAGTTCAGTGCAGAGAGCTGAAGGGGGGTGACGCAGTCTCAGCCAATCACAGCCCATCTCACACTACGCTGCTCTATGCTGTGTGTAGCAGAGTGAGGGAGGAAGTTCTCCCCAGCAGGGCTTCAGCGGATGTCACACCTGTCAGGGAATGCCCCTTTCCAGTCTGTGGAGACTGAGCAGGAGATACAGAACAATATCAAAGTAGAAAACTAAAAAAAATAAAGGCAGGGGGTGGTTAATTATAATGGAGGGAGTGAGCTAGGAGGATTAAAAAATGTAATCATGCTCATGACAGGTACTCTTTAAGGGATTAATATTACCAAACCTCTAGATATGTAAAATTATTAATAATAATAATGTTATTAATAATAATTATTAATTTTTTTGTAGAGGAAGAGACTCATCCAGTGGATTTAAGTTCTCTGTCAAGTAAACTTTTACCTAGCTTTACTACACTGGGCTTTAAAGATGATCGAAGACATAAAGGTAAAAAACAAGTAAGACCATAACCTGTTTGCTATGATACATAATTTTTATTTATTTATCTATTTTTTTTTTCTATTAAAGGAGTACTCCGGCGCGCACTTTTATCCCGTCCGGGCTGCAAAATAAAAGAAAACACACTTTCTCTTACCTGCCAAAGAGCCCCCGGAGCTCCGGTACAGGTGTTCGGTCCCCGGGCTGTATTCTTCTTACTTCCTGTTAGCCCAGCACGTCACACGGAGTTTCAGCCTATCACCGACCGAGGTGGGACATCGCTGCGGCCGGTGATAGGCTGAAGCTCCGTGTGACAGCAAGTAAGAAGAATACAGCCCGGGGACCGAACACCTGTACCGGAGTGTACCGGAGCTCCGGTGGCTCGTTGGCAGGTAAGAGAAAGTGTGTTTTCTTTTATTTTGCAGCCCTGACGGGATAAAATGAAATAAGTGCGCGCCGAACTACTCTTTAATTGACCACCATTTATTAGGTTGCACATTTTCAGAATTACATGCCAATGGCCATATGTCAGGAATTGAATTGAGATTATAGAAAAATTGGTGGTCATCTTAGTGAGTGGCGTAATGACTGTATAATATATTAAACAATGCTAGTGCTGTTATTGTGGTATGTCAGTTTATAGCGAAATGATAAAGAAAATAGACAAAATCATAGCGCCTTCTCAATGCAGCGCTATGGCAGAGCTGAAATTGCCGAAAGCAGCGTTCCGGCTCTCCCATTGCGTTGTATTGAGGGGGCATGTCAGCCACCTCTTAGTGTGGTGGTCAACACGTGCTTTTGTGCGGACTGCCAGGGCACAGAGGTTGAACCCCCTGCAATCTGACACTTATGATAGGGGATACCTTTTCAAATTCTGGTGTACTAATTTAAAATGGTAAAACCTTCTTTCCACTGCACCGCCCTTCATGATGGCGCTATGATGGAGGATGCTCCCTTTAGGAGCTGTAGGGACAGGAAACCAATGGGGTTTATAGGGGCCCCTCCCCTTACACACCCCAGTGATTTCCTGTTGATCCCCAATCTGTAATCTTTCTTGTTCCACTCGCTTGTATTCCCTCACTGTAAGGCTGCATTCATTATTTTTTGAGTAATATTCATTAATAGTAATATGTAAATCAAGACATTAGGGATAAAATAATGCTACTCGTGCACGGCTACACCTGTCAGCTCCTGTAACAATGCATCCTTTATATTTATAGTCATCCCGTACAGTGACATAGCTGAATCCAGCTCTGATATCTTGCAGTTGTGCAGTAACAACTTATTAATGTGAGCACAAAATTTTCAAGCTGAATTCGACTGTCACTGCAGGGAAGTACAATAAATATTTATAAAGAGGTATTGTTACAGCAGCTGGCGTGTGGGCATAGTGGCACCCTTTCGGGCAAGGTGACACACCCAATGCACCAAAAGTGCACCTATTCACATATTGCTGTCAATGAAAGGGAAAGCATGAGAACAGTATTATATTAATCACGTGCTATAGTCTAATTTCAGCAGCTTAGTAAGGTGTAAACTGCTGATAGATTCTCTTTAACTATGAGGGTGATTTATCAATTGGTTTAGAGGGGGTTTTTTGCTTACAAAAGTTGCACAAAAGGTCGCAGGCTGACTTGTGGGTAAGCATAAAGTAGCAATCAAGCCTACCTAAGCAATTTTCACTTTGCAGTGTATTGGGGTAAAACTCGATTATGAATTATTATTTATGGTCAACAATATTAAAAATATTACAACCGTTATGAATTGCCAAAAAAATATACAAACAATGCAATTCACCATATCTGGGACTGACTATTTTCCCAGATATGAGTTCTAGGAAGTAGTGGTAGAAGTAACTTTTGCAATATAATAAAAATAAAATAAAAAAAAAGTTATAATAAAAATTATATGCAGGTTTATTGATTAGAATAGATTGACATAAAAGAGTAATGTAAACACACCATGATATATATGAATATATATACAAACTATATCAATGACACAATGTCAGATATAAATGAATAATACATGAAATAAATCACACATCAATAAATTTAGTTAGTAACATTAACTCCTTGGGGACGAAGGGCGTAGGCATACGCCCTCGCGTCCCTTCACTTAAGGACGGAGGGCGTATCCCTCCGGGCGGTGATCGGACCGGGATGACTGCTCATATCTATCAGCAGGCATCCCGTGGCAATGCCTAGGGGGGTCCTGAGTCCCCCCCCCGCCCCCCATGTCGGCGATCAGAGCAAATCGTAGGTCAATTCAGACCAACGATTTGCCGCGATCCGGGCCGCCCGGAAAATAAGAATGATGCCACCCCCTCCAATCCCCTGCCATTGATCGGTCAGGCTGACCACCAATGGCCGGAGGGGGCGGTTAGAGTTAATTTCCCCCGCTCTGCTCACCGATCGAAGTCAGGGCACAGAGTAGAGAGGGGGGAACACGGGCGGCGAGGGGAGAGCATGGCCCGGCTTACCTGGATCGGCGGAGGCGGCATCCCGGAGCAGCGGTGGCAGCAGGAGGAGCGCGGCTGAAGTGTGGCGGAGAAGGCTGCAGTGAAAGTCGCGGTAAGTGATCTTCACTGTGGCCTTCTAAAAGCTGCAAAACTACAACTCCAAGCATGCCCAAACAGCCAAAGGCTGTCTGGGCATGCTGGGAGTTGTAGTTTTGCAACATCTGGAGGGTCTCAGTTTGGAGACCACTGTGTAGTGGTCTCTAAACTGTGGTCCTCCAGATGTTGCAATAGTACAACTTTCAGCATGCACTGACTGTCTGGGCATGCTGGGAGTTATAGTTTTGCAACATCTGAAGTCGCACAGTTTGGAGACCACTATACGGTGGTCTCCAAACTGTATCCCTCCAGATGTTGCAAAAGTACAATTCCCAGCATGGCCAGACAGTCAGGGATGCTGGGCATGTAGTTCTGCAATATCTGGCCCTTCATATGTTGCAGAACTACAACTCCCAGCATGCTTGGACAGTCTGGGCATGCTTTGAGTTGTAGTTTTGCAACATCTGGAGGGCTACAGTTTGGAGACCACTACTAAGTGGTCTCCAAACTGTTCTTCCCTAGTTGTTGCATAACTACAACTCCTAGCATGCCCAGACTGTCCAGGCATACTGGGAGTTGGAGTTGTAGTTCTGCAACATCAGATATTGCAGAACTACACGCCCAGCATCCCTGACTGTCTGGCCATGCTTGGAATTGTAGTTTTGCAACAGCAGTAGGCACACTGGTTGGGAAACACTGAGCTAGAGGCTATTTCCTAACTTCAGTGATTCCAACCCGTATGCCTCCGTCTGTTGCAAAACTACAACTCCCAGAATGCACTGACAGACCGTACATGCTGGGAGTTGTAGTTTTGCAACAGCTGGAGGCACACGGGTTGGAATCACTGAGCTAGAGTCTGTTTTCTAACTCAGTGGTTCCGCACCAGTGTGCCTACAGCTGTTGTAAAACTACAACTCCCAGCATGTACGGTCTGTCAGTGCATTCTGGGAGTTGTCCATTTTGCCACAACTGAAGGTTTGGGGCGCCCCCCCCCCCCCCCCCCCCCCCCCCATGTGAATGTACAGGGTGCATTCACACGGGCAGGTTTACAGTGGGTTTCCTTCTACAAGTTTGAGCTGCGGCAAATTTTCCGCCGCAGCTCAAACTCCCAGCGGAAAACTTACTGTGAAGCCCCGCCTGTGTGAATGTACCCTAAAAACGCTACATTACACTAACACATAATAAAAAGTAAAACACTAAATATACCCCCCCTTACACATCCCCCCCCCAAAATAAAAATGAAAACGTCTCATACGGCAGTGTTTCCTAAATGGCACCTCCAGCTGTTGAAAAACCACAACTCCCAGTGTTGCCGGACAGCCATGGACTGTCCTGGCAGGCTGGGAGTCTTGCAACAGCTGGAGGCACCCTGTTTGGGAAACACTGCTGTAGAGTTTTGGTGGAGACAAGCATGATCCTTGTAACCAGGTCCGCCCCTATTGCTATTTCCTTCTTTGGGGCTCTCTCACTTCAGGGCCCTGTCGTATTTCAAGGCAACAGTTTAGGGCCACATATGGGGTATCTCCGTACTCGGAAGAAATTGCGTTACACATTTTGGGGGGATTTTTCTGCTTATACTCCTTATGAAAAGGTAACGTTGGGGGCTACACCAGCATGTTAGTGTAAAAAAAATTAAAACGCAATTTCTTCTGAGTACGGAAATACCCCATATGTGGGTGTAAAATGCTCTGCGGGCGCATAACAAGGCTCAGAAGTGAGAACGCCATGTACATTTGAGGCCTAAATTGGTGATTTGCGCAGGGGTGGCTGAGTTACAGCGGTTCTGACATGAACGCAAAAAAAAAAAAAAAACACCCACATGTGACCCCATTTTGGAAACTACACCCCTCACGGAATGTAACAAGGGGTATAGTGAGCCTTAACAACCCACAGGTCTTTGACAAATTTTCGTTAAAGTTGGACATGAAAATTAAAAATTCTTTTTTTTTTACCTGAAATGCTGGTGTTACCCCAAATTTTTCATTTTCACAAGAGGTAATAGGAAAAAAGCCCCCCAAAATTTGTAACCCCATTTCTTCTGAGTATATAAATACCCTATATGTGGATGTAAAGTGCTCTGCGGGTGAACTACAATGCTCAGAAGAGAAGGGGCGCCATTGGGCTTTTTGAGAGAGAATTAGGCTGGAATTGAAGGCTATGTGTGTCTACAAAGCCCCCATGGTGCCAAAACAGAACCCCTCACGGAATTTAACAAGGGGTGCAGTGAGCATTTACACCCCACAGGTGTCTGACAGATTTTTTTGAACAGTCATCCGTAAAAATGAAAAATGTAATTTTTCATTTAAACAGGTCACTGTTCCAAAGATCTGTCAAATGTCAGTGGGGTGTAAATGCTCACTGCACCCCTTATTAAATTGTGTGAGGGGTGTAGTTTTCAAAATAGTATGCCATGTGGTTTTTTTTTACTGTTCTTGCATCATGGGGGCTTCCTAAATGCGACATGCCCCCAAAAACCATTTAAGCAAAATTCGCTCTCCAAAAGCCCAATGTTGCTCCTTCCCTTCTGAGCCCTCTAGTGCACCCGCAGAGCACTTTAAATCCACATATGAGGTATTTCCTTACTCTAGAGAAATGGGGTTACAAATTTTGTGGGGCATTTTCTCCTATTACTCCTTGTGAAAATGAAAAGTTTGGGGTAACACCAGCATTTTAGTGTTAAAAATCAAATTTTTCATTTTTATGTCCCACTTTAACCCCTTAAGGACGCAGGACGTAAATGTACGTCCTGGTGCGGTGGTACTTAACGCACCAGGACGTACATTTAAGTCCTAAGCATAACCGCGGGCATCGGAGCGATGCCCGTGTCATGCGCGGCTGATCCCGGCTGCTGATCGCAGCCAGGGACCCGCCGGCAATGGCCGACACCCGCGATCTCGCGGGCGTCCGCCATTAACCCCTCAGGTGCCGGGATCAATACAGATCCCGGCATCTGCGGCAGCGCGATTTGAATGAATGATCGGATCGCCCGCAGCGCTGCTGCGGGGATCCGATCATTCATAACGCCGCACGGAGGTCCCCTCTCCTTCCTCCGTGCGGCTCCCGGCGTCTCCTGCTCTGGTCTGTGATCGAGCAGACCAGAGCAGAAGATGACCGAAAAAACTGATCTGTTCTATGTCCTATACATAGAACAGATCAGTATTAGCAATCATGGTATTGCTATGAATAGTCCCCTATGGGGACTATTCAAGTGTAAAAAAAAATGTAAAAAAATGTAAAAGTAAAAAAAAAGTGAAAAATCCTCTCCCCAATAAAAAAGTAAAACGTCAGTTTTTTCCTATTTTACCCCCAAAAAGCGTAAAAAATTTTTTTTATAGACATATATTTGGTATCGCCGCGTGCGTAAATGTCCGAACTATTAAAATAAAATGTTAATGATCCCGTACGGTTAACGGCGTGAACGAAAAAAAAAAAAAAAGTCAAAAATTCCTACTTTTTTAATACATTTTATTAAAAATTTTTTATAAAAAATGTATTAAAAGTTTTTTATATGCAAATGTGGTATCAAAAAAAGTACAGATCATGGCGCAAAAAATGAGCCCCCATACCGCCGCTTATACGGAAAAATAAAAAAGTTATAGGTCATCAAAATAAAGGGATTATAAACGTACTAATTTGGTTAAAAAGTTTGTGATTTTTTTTAAGCGCAACAATAATATAAAAGTATGTAATAATGGGTATCATTTTAATCGTATTGACCCTCAGAATAAAGAACACACGTAATTTTTACCATAAATTGTACGGCGTGAAAACGAAACCTTCCAAAATTAGCAAAATTGCGTTTTTCGTTTTAATTTCCCCACAAAAATAGTGTTTTTTGGTTGTGCCATACATTTTATGATATAATGAGTTATGTCATTACAAAGGACAACTGGTCGCGCAAAAAACAAGCCCTCATACTAGTCTGTGGATGAAAATATAAAAGAGTTATGATTTTTAGAAGGCGAGGAGGAAAAAATGAAAACGTAAAAATTAAATTGTCTGAGTCCTTAAGGCCAAAATGGGCTGAGTCCTTAAGAGGTTAAGGACCAAGGACGTACCGGTACGTCCTTGGTCCTGCTCTTCTGATATAACGCGGGGTTGCACAGTAACCCCGCGTCATATCACGGCGGGCCCGGCGTCATAGTGAAGCCGGGACCCGCCTCTAATAGCGCGCAGCGCCGCGCGCTATTAACCCTTTAGCCGCGCGCTCAGAGCTGAGCCACGCGGCTAAAAGTGAAAGTGAAAGTTCCGGCTAGCTCAGTCGGGCTGTTCGGGATAGCCGCGGCTAATCGCGGCATCCCGAACAGCTGACAGGACAGCGGGAGGGCCCCTTCCTGCCTCCTCGCTGTCCGATTGCCGAATGACTGCTCAGTGCCTGAGATCCAAGCATGAGCAGTCATGCGGCAGAATCGTTGATCACTGGTTTCTTATGAGAAACCAGTGATCAACATAGAAGATCAGTGTGTGCAGTGTTATAGGTCCCTATGGGACCTATAACACTGCAAAAAAAAAAGTGAATAAAGATCATTTAACTCCTCCCCTATTAAAAGTTTGAATCACCCCCCTTTTCCAATAAAAAAAAAAAAACACAGTGTAAATAAAAATAAACATATATGGTATCACCGCGTGCGGAAATGTCCGAATTATAAAAATATATAATTAATTAAACCGCTCGGTCAATGGCGTGCGCGCAAAAAAATTCCAAAGTCCAAAATAGTGCATTTTTGGTCACTTTTTATATCATTTAAAAATGAATAAAAAGCGATCAATAAGTCCTATCAATGCAAAAATGGTACTGTTAAAAACTTCAGATCACGGCGCAAAAAATGAGCCCTCATACCACCCCATACATGGAAAAATAAAAAAGTTATAGGGGTCAGAAGATGACAATTTTAAACGTATTAATTTTCCTGCATGTAGTTATGATTTTTTCCAGAAGTCCGACAAAATCAAACCTATATAAGTAGGATATCATTTTAATCGTATGGACCTACAGAATAAATATCAGGTGTCATTTTTACCGAAAAATGTACTACGTAGAAACGGAAGCCCCCAAAGGTTACAAAACAGCGTTTTTTTTTCAATTTTTTCCCACAATGATTTTTTTCCCTGCTTCACTGTAGATTTTTGGGCAAAATGACTGACGTCATTACAAAGTAGAATTGGTGGCGCAAAAAATAAGCCATCATATGGATTTTTAGGTGCAAATTTGAAAGAGTTATGATTTTTTAAAGGCAAGGAGCAAAAAACGAAAATGCAAAAACGGAAAAAACCCCGGTCCTTAAGGGGTTAACGAAAGTTCGTCAATCACCTGTGGGGTGTTAAGGCTTACTGGAGCCCTTGTTACGTGCCTTGAGGGGTGTAGTTTCCAAAATAGTATGCCATGTGTTTTTTTTTTTTTTTTTTTTGTTCTGGCACCATAGGGGCTTCCTAAATGCGACATGCCCCCCAAAAACCATTTCAGCATAATCTGCTTTCCAAAAGCCAAATGTGACTCCTTCTCTTCTGAGCATTGTAGTTCGACCGCAGAGCATTTTAGGTCCTAACATGGGGTATTTCCATACTCAGAAGAGATGGGGTGTCAAATTTGGGGGTCATTTTCTCCCATTACACTTTGTAGAAATGGTAAAAACTGCACTTTAGTGAAAAAAAAATTTACTTTTCATTTACACATCCGAGTTTAACGAAAATTCGTCTAACACCTGTGGGGTGTTAAGACTCACTGGACCCCTTGTTCCATGCCTTGAGGGGTGTAGTTTCCAAATTAGTATAGTATAGTTTATTTTTTTTTTTTTTTTTTTTTTTTGCTGTTCTGGCGCCATAGGGGCTTCCTAAATGTGACATGCCCCTTAAAATCCTTTCAGAAAAATTCACTCTCCAAAATCCCATTGTTGCTCCTTCCCTTCTGAGCCCTCTTCTGCGCCTGCCGAACACTTGACATACACATATGAGGTATTTCCTTACTCGAGAGAAATTGGGTTACAAGTTTTGGGGGGCTTTTCTCCTATTACCCCTTGTAAAAAATTCAAAAACTGGGTCTACAAGAAAATGCAAGTGTAAAAAATGAAGATTTTGAATTCCTGTGAAACACCTAAAGGGTTAACACACTTACTGAATGTCATTTTGAATACTTTGAGGGGTAACGTTTTTATAATGGGGTCATTTATGGGGTATTTCTAATATGAAGGCCCTTCAAATCCACTTCAAAACTGAACTGGTCCCTGAAAACTCTGATGTTTTCCAAAAGTAAAAACATTTATGATGAAAATATAAAGTAGACATATTGTATTTGTAAGGAAAACAGACATTCCAAATAAATTGTATATTGATTCACAGAGAGCTTCAAAGTTAGAAAAATGCAAAATTTTCAAGTTTTTTTCATCAAATTTTGGAATTTTTCACCAAGAATTTAATCAAGTATCGACAAAAATTTGCCACTTACATAAAGTAGAATATGTCACGAAAAAACAATCTCGGAATCAGAATGAAAAGTAAAAGCATCCCAGAGTTATTAATGCTTAAAGTGACAGTGGTCAAAATTGAAAAAAATGCTCCCGTCCTTAGGGTTATAATGGGCTCCGTCCCCAAGGAGTTAAACTTAGTCACAAAAGTTGGTTAGTTCAGATATCATATCAGTATTACTCTGCAAAGTGAACCTCACATTACGTAATATCAAATGAGCATCTAATCTCTAGATATATAAATCGGAGTTATGAATATTACTCCGCCCAGTTCTAACCACAACTATCTCTAGTAGGAATACACAGTACTATATATTGTATAATAAATAGGAAAACTTAAATTAAGTTTCCTCATGAGAATTGTGTTATCATGTGGTGGAGCAGAGAAAGATCCATAGACTATGCTGTATGCAATATGTGATTGCATTGATCCCCATAGGACATGCCCTGTACATCTGCAGTATAATGGGGTGTGGCTTATAAACTACTATTACCATCTAAATATGGAGATTATTTAAAGCCAGTTCTGGTCATCTACATGATATAATTAAACAGGAGGTAACTTAATCAAATAAGAAACCTGTGTATCTTATCAAGGGTAGGCATAGTTGCACTTCTGGATAAAGGAAAGATGGCTGCCTGGGGTCCATGGAAACGCCTATAGTCATAAACGGTCATCAGAGAAGAGAGGATTATAGGACAATACTTTCCCCCTGACTCTTCATGGCTCCGCCCCTTCAGGTACCTTCTAGGAACGTCTGTGATGGGATCTGTGTCACTCACACATGCTTTTAGCTTATTCCTTATTATCTTAAGCATCCACCCAAACAAATATCATAAAAATATAGTAAAGGATCGATCATGAAGAGTGAAAAATGCATAGATAAAAAGAGAGAAAAGGATGATATCCAGTGTGAATGTCACAGTAAAAAGTTGTAAATCAGTATTCTGGACCGGAGATATGGCTAATTAAGTGTACAATATTTATTATACATAAAATAAAATATAATCGTAATCCGCTACTATCCAAGCAGGGCCCTTGCTATGGAAGTAGTAGGATGATAAAAAATTACAAATAAATATGATCACAAGTGTTAAATGGAATAAAACAGAAATGGAATATAATAAAACCACCTATAAGGAATCAAATGTCCATAATCAAAGGCCTCAGTCTCTTATGCAATTCACTCAAGATAAGTGTGGAACGTGTCCCTTTAAAAGCTATTAGAAGGTTGATGCACGGCACCACTCGCCACCTTTTACATCACACTGCACTTACAGGTTGGCACGGACCTGCGTCCAGCCTCCGGTTAGTGGATTCGCTGCAGTCGGTGTAACGACGACTGGAAGTCCCAGAATGTCCTGTTCTAGAGGAATTAAGTAATGTAATAGACAGACACCTATTTTTAATATTCAAGATATTTAAGGACTCTATAGTGACAGTGAAGGTTCCCCAGGACATACATACACACATACATACACACACATTGAGTATATATACAACACAGGAGGAAGCACTTTTCCCCCTATCCCGTCCTTATATCCCAAACTCATATCCAGACTTTATATCCCGATCTCATATCTCATCCTCATATACTGTCCTCATTGTTTGTCCTGATCCAGTCCTCATGTCAGGTGGGGCTGAGTTGTGATGAAGAGATTGTAGGCCAAAAATAGAAGGAGGAATTTTTGTTGTTGAAGTGTGCATGACTTGCAAGACAGACCAATGCACAAAAAGGTAGAAAATAAAATGAGTGTGGCTTAAATGTTGGGTGTGGCTGGACTGATGCACTCACCAGAAGATGCAGAGCAGAGCTTGGAGTAAGTCCCATTTACTTGCATCAAAGCTTGCCCCCTTGTGACATCACCCTCCCCCCCCCCTCAATGCAAGCCTATGGGAGGGGGACGGAGCTGTAATACAAGTATATAGAACTTCCAGTACCTTACTCCAAGCTCTGCTCTGCATTGCATTGAAGGGGCGGGGCGTGGAATCATTAGCGGGGGGGGGGGGGGGGGGGTACGTTACGTCACAATATTCCGGTCCCTGTATCTTGAGTCATCAGACACGGCGTGATCTTTGCTCTGTGCATCTGATGACAAGTGGGTGCTGCAGGAGAGATTGCGGGGGTCCCCAGACTTCTTAGTCGCTATCCTTTGGATAGGGGATAAGATGTCTTGGGGCAGAGTACCCCTTTATGACAAAAAACCCATCCTTCACGTAAAGGGGTAGGTTAGAGTTAATTTAACTATCCTATATTTTTATTTGACATAAAAGTAACGTGTACGAAGTTTCATCAAAATATCCCCAGCCGATTGAAAGTTATTCTGCACCAACATTTCCCATAAACTTGCAGGGGACTTTAAACAAAGACCCCAGACCCTCGCAAATGGGGGTGGGTTAGGGTTCATTTATCTATCCTATGTTTGTAGTTCACCTATAAGTAACATGTGTACCAAGTTTTATTGAAAAATCTTTAGCTGTTTGGTAGTGGTGCTGGAACATGGAATTTATCATTGCATATAGAGCTGTTTTGTGTCTATTTTTTAGCGCAAAAATTTGCGCAAGTGTTTTTTTGCGTCTTTTTTTTTTGTGTGCAAATTTTGATAGAATTTTTCATCCTCTTATCTACGGTTAAGTTTACCATAGAGCACTTTCTACTGTACAATCAAATTTACTAATTGCGTTTTTTTTTTTTTTTGCGCAAAAAAAATGCGCAAACTGTATTTTCTAGCGCAAATATACACCACCTCAGAGGACACATACCAAAAGTGTCTATTTTGACACAGTAAGGACTGCTACTCCCATCATGGACAGACTTTGCCCAATATGGTATTTGTAGTCCAGGGGCTGAGGTGCAGATCGCAGCAGGTCATTACCCAGAGACCCCCTGCGAACCGCATTTATTAACTATACAAGTCGGCGGTACATGCGGCTACACTGCGCTGCCACTGGCTCTTGCATACATAATTCATAATCCCCTGCCGACGGGATCTCTGATTGGTCAATAGCTATTCACTTATCAGAGCTCCCCTCTCCCGGCGGAGATTATGAATTATAAGAACTGTATATAGCAGACAGCGCAGTGTAGACAGCTTGTATAGTTAATAAATGCGGATTGCAGGAGAGTGATCTGCCCTTGGACTACTACTCCTATCATGGGACAGAGCCTGTCCCATGATGGGAGTAGTTGTAGTACTGCAGCACTGCTGAGGGATGGCACTTGCACATCCCCCGACTGCGAGACTTTTAGGACTACTACTCCCATCATGGACAGACTCTGTCCATGATGGAAGTTATAGTCCAGGGGCTAAGGTGCAGATCGCACCGGGTCATTCTGCAGAGATCTGCTGCGATCCGCACTTATTAAGATAACAAGCCGGCGGTACATGCGTCTACACTGCGCTGCCACCGGGTTCTATATGCAGCTGTCATGATTCATAATCCCTGCCGCCAGGAGAGGGGAGCTCTGCTTGGTCAATAGCTATCCACCAATCAGAGCTTCCGTGTTCCGGCGGGGATTATAAATTAATACCGTGTATATAGAAGCCGACGGCAGTGCAGTGTAGACGCATGTACCGCCGGTTTGTATAGTTAATAAATGCAGATCGCAGCAGATCTCCAGATAATGATCTGCTGCGATCCAAATTTAAGTTAAAAAGCCAGCGGTACATGCAGCTACACTGCGCTGCCTCCGGCTTCTATATACACTGTAATAATTCATATTCGCCGGAGAGGGGAGCTCTGATTGGTCAATATCTATCCACCAATCAGAGCTCCCGTGTTCCGGTGGCGGGGATTATGAATTATGACAGTTTATATAGGAGCACAGGAGTGCAGTGTAGCTGCATGTACCGCCGGCTTTTTAATTTAAATGCGGATCGCATCAGATCATTCTCTGGAGATCTGTTTGCGATCCGCATTTATTAACTATACAAGCCGGCCTTATATGCGTCTACATCGCGTTGCCCGCCAGCTTGTATATACACTGTAATAATTCATAATCCCCGCCAACAGAAAACGGGAGCTTTGATTGGTGGATAGCTATTGAACAATCAGAGCTCCCGTGTTCCGGCAGGGATTATGAATTATGACAGTGTATATAGAAGCCAGCGGCAGTGCAGTTTAGCTGCATGTACTGCCGGCTTGTTTTCTTAATAAATGCGGATCACATCGGGTCTTTGGAGAATGACCCGATGCGACCTGCACCTCAGCCCCTGGACTATTACTCCCATCATGGGCAGAGTCGGTCCATGATGGGGGTAGTAGTCCTAAAAGTCCCGCAGCCGGGGGATGTGCAAGTGCCATCCCTCAGCGCTGCGGTACTACAACTACTCCCATAATGGGACAGTCTCTGTCCCATGATAGGAGTAGTAGTCCAAGGGCAGAGGGACATATCTCTGTTCACATTATGTGTTTTGCATAATGGGAACAGAGCCTTTCTGTCAGTGTGTTCCCAAACAGGGAGACTCCAGCTGTTGCTTAACTATAGCCCCCCATGATGGGAGTTGTAGTTTAGCAACAATTGGAGGCTCCCTGTTTAGGAACACGCTGCATTATGCGCGCTCTTCCCAGGGGATAGCAAAAACAATATTAACCCATATTTCTTGTTTTACTTTTCTTCTCATCTCCTCATCCTGGGGGAGTATTTTTTTTTTAAATACATTTTTTTTTGTCAATGTTTGTTGTTTTTTATCATTTATTTTTCAGGGTTAGTAGTGGAAGCCGCCTTATAAACAGAATCCATTACTAAGCCGGGGCTTAGCTTTAGCCACAAAATCAGCTAGCGCTAACCTCCAATTATTACCCCGTACCCACCGCCACATGGGTGCTGGGAAGAGCTGGTACCAACAGGCCTAGGCGGTAAAAGACTGGCGTTATTTAGGCTGGGGAGGGCCAGTAACAATGGTCCTTGCCCACCCTGGTAACGTCAGGCTTTTGCTGCTTGGTTGGTATCTGGCTGATACTAAAAATAAGGGGAGCCCTATGCGTTTTTTTTTTTTTTTTATAAATAAATTTTAAAAAAGTGTGTGCTTCCCTCATTTTTTAAGTATCAGCCAGACACCAACCAAGCAGCAACAGCCTGACGTTACCAGGGTGGGTGAGGACAATTGTTACTGGCCCTCCCCAGCCTAAATAACGCCAGTCTGTTACCGCCTAGGCCCAGAAGCGCCATTTTTGACACTCCGGGCCTGTTGGTACCGGCTCTCCCTGGCACCCATGTGGCGGTGGGTACTGGGGTAATAATTGGGGGTTAGAGCTAGCTGAGTTGGGGGCTAATGCTAAGCCCCAGCTTAGTAATGGTTCTGTCTACAAGACACCTTCCACTACTAAGCCTGAAAATTCAATTATAAAAAAACACAACACACTGAAAAGAAAAATGTTATTAAAAAATCACTCCCCCCCCCCCCCCCCCACAGCCCTAGTTAGCCCTTTTATTGGCATAAAAAAAAAAACGCTGTTCATCGTCGCAATCCACAAAATCTGACATCTAAATTTCAAAGAAAAAAACAACAAAAAGTTTAGTACATTTTTTTTTGTTTCCACACACCAGCAAAAACTCAAGAAAAACTGACAAAACACAGGAAAAAGCTGGGACAGTTTTTCTGGCGTTTTTGCTGATGGACAAAAACCCTCAATGGAATCCTACCTCAAAGCAATAGAACAAGATCCCTACATCCACTTTTCCTGTGAGGTAGAGAAGGATGGTAGAGCGAGGGGGGGGGGGGCGTTTCTATATTTGTACAAGATTTATCAAAGGAGTGCACAGCCTTAGTAAATTCTGAGCAAGAGTGTAAATTAGACAAGCAGTGTAAAGGGGTAGAACTGTGTCTACAGTAGACAAATAATGATAAATCTCCCCCATTGAGTTTTATATTTATTTCTATACCTAGCTATATCTATCTACTAGCTGAGTACCTGGCTACCCGGTTTTTCCTACCTTATCCTTGTGGGGGAGGAAAAGCAACAAAGTCCTCATATGCCGTCCTTTAAATCCTGACCCTCAATCCTCATATTCCGACTTCATATTTTGTCCTCATATTTTGTCATCATATCCCGTCCTCCTATCCCGTCCTCCTATCCCGTCCTCCTATCCCGACCTCCTATCCCGACCTCCTATCCTATCCCGACCTCCTATCCCATCCTCATATCCTGTTCTCAGGTGGGACTGATTTTTAATGAAGATATTGTAAGATGAAAATAGAAGGGGACGTGGCTTTGTGGGACTTGGCTTGATTTGCAAGCCAGACCGATGCACAAAAAGGGTAGAGAATAAAAAGGGTGGGGCTTAAACAGTGGGCATGTCTTTGTGAGATGGGGTGTGGCTTGCAAGCCGGATTGACACATTCACCAGGAGATGCAGAGTGGAGCTTGTGGAGTAAGGTACTGGAAGTCCCATATACTTGCATGGGACTTGAAATAAAACCCCATCTTTTATATATGGGTGTAAGTAAGGATTAATTTAACTTAAACTATCATATATTTTTATTTTACATATAAGTAATATGTGTATTATTGAAAAATCTCCTGCCATACAGAAGTTGTGCCGGAACATACATTTCCCGTAGATTTGCATGGGACTTTAATCAAAAACCCCAACCCTCACAAATGGGGGTAGTTAAGGGTTAAATTAACTATCCTATATTTTTAGTGGACATATAAATAACGTGTGTCCAAGTATTATCAAAATATCTCCAGCCATTTGGAAGTTATGCAATAACATATATTTCCTATAGAATTGTATGGAATTTTAAACAAAAACCCTGACCCTGGCAAATGGGGGTGAGTAAAGGTTAAATTACCTATCCTATGTTTTTTTGTTGACATATAAGTAACGTGTGTCCAAGTTTCATATTAATATCTTTAGCCGTTTGGACGGGATGCTGGAACATACACACACACACAAACACGTATACACACACACATGTTTATCTAGATCTATCTATAGGAAAAACACAGGGGGAGCCAGCACTGGATGACCACTGGGTATGTGCCCGTAATCCACCCAAACGCCAAGGACGGGTACACTTCACACTCTCTCCAAAGGAAACAGCAACAATCGCCAGGTCCGGTATAGTAGCAAACTGGTGTTTATTGCATCAATAACAGCAACGTTTCGGCTAAAAGTAGGCCTTTCTCAAGCATGGTGCAAATGACAATGAGTCAAACTTATATACATAGTGAAGGAACATGATTGGTGAAAATACAAGTGCATTACATTAATTATTAGACATTGTATCCACCCCCAGCCCATGATTGGGTGGATTGGCGGTCATGTGATTCTGGATCTGTCAAAACATTATTAAATATCTTAAACTCTGTGAATATTAATATAATTACTTTCCCACATGGAGCGATGAAGTTTGCAGGGATCCGCAATTCTTCTCCAGCCTTCTGATTGTTAATTACTTGTGGCCATTCCTGTATATCTGTTTCGCCGTCTCCTCGCTCCTCCGTTTGTAAACAAAGGAGCTGCGGCTGCGCAAACTACACGTGTGCCTCCGTCCAGCCCCGATCTCGTTGTCTCGTCAATATTTAGGCTGCGCATGCGCTGATACTTTGCGTATCAAACACAGCCATCCTGCAGTGAATACACAGTAGCCGCTGACAATATATGCAGCGGCTCTGTGTATTAAGTTCACCAGGGTCCTGGCCAATAACGATTAATATGGGACAAATTGAAAGATAACTATGATATCTAAAAAGGCATATGTAGTAGGGGTGTGAATCGCCAAGAATTTGGCGATTCGATTCGAATCGCGATACCAGTGTGGCGATTCGATATATCCCGATATATCGCGATACCGTCTAGGTGACGATACATCGCGATATATCCCGATATATCGCCCACCTGGGAGCATTCATAGATCCCAATAGACGCCGCTGTCAGCTTTGACAGCGGCGATCTAGTACTCCGGTGCTCACTTTTCTCATGTTATCCCGTCCGGGCTGCAAAATAAAATAAAACCCACTTTCTCTTACCTGCCAACGAGCCCGCGGAGCTCCGGTACAGGTGTTCGGTCCCCGGGCTGTATTCTTCTTACTTCCTGTTAGTCCGGCACGTCACATGGAGCTTCAGCCTATCACCAGCGGAGGCGGGACATCGCTGCGGCCGGTGATAGGCTGAAGCTCCATATGACGTGCCGGACTAACAGGAAGTAAGAAGAATACAGCCCGGGGACCCAACACCTGTACCGGAGCTCCGGGGGCTCGTTGGCAGGTAAGATAAAGTGCGTTTTATTTTGCAGCCTGGATAGGATATAGGATAACATGAGAAAAGTGCGCACCGGATACTCCTTTAATAGCCAGCCGCGGCGATTGCCGCATGCTGGCTATTAGAGGCGGCCCCCGGCTACTGAAATCAGCCGGGGGTCGCATAGTACGGAGTGGGCACGAGTCGGAGCCCGCTCCATAGCCGTGTCAGATCCGGCCTGCCCGGCTCCACAAATGTGGAACTTTTATCTCCTGATTCCCAGGACAGGACATGCTGTTCCGGGCGTCCGCAGATAAAAATTCCACATCCCTAAAAGAATCGATTCAAAAATATTTTGAATCGATTCTGTATCGGCAAATGAAAAATCGCGATTATCGCGAGAATCGATTTTTTTCTTACATCCCTAATATGTAGTAGAAAAAAGATTGTTTATATTTATTCTTCGTCCGAATTGCGGGAAATTCCATGCGTCTTCTCGCTCCATGTGGGTTAGGTGTGAACAGTGTATCTAAAAACAATAGAAGTATGCAAAAAATAAAAATGCGACAAAATCAACGCCTCACATTGTTTGTCATTGTTACAAAAATTATCACGGATTCATGTATAGATATTAGGAAAGTAAGCAAAACAAAAGAGAGGAAAGCAACAAATAAAAATTAAATGAAACGTAGAAAATAAAATAAAAAATGTAAAAAAATGTATTCTCATTTTATATATACTTTATATTTTTCTACTTTTTATTTTCTTTAATTTTTTTTTATAATTTTTTTACATTTTTTATTTTCTATGTTTCATTTAATTTTTATATGTTGCTTTTCTCTCTTTTTGTTTTGCTTACTTTCCTAATATCTATACAGGAATCCGTGATCATTTTTGTAACAATGACAAACAATGTGAGGCGTTGATTTTATCGCATTTTAATTTTTTGTATTTTTCTATTGTTTTTAGATGCACTGTTCACACCTAACCCACATGGAGCGAGAAGACGCATGGAATTTCCCGCAATTCGGACGAAGAATAAATATAAACTTTTCTACTACATATGCCTTTTTAGATATCATAGTCATCTTTCAATTTGTCCCATATTAATTGTTATTGGCCAGGACCCTGGTGAACTTAATACACAGAGCCGCTGCATATATTGTCAGTGGCTACTGTGTATTCACTGCAGGACGGCCGTGTTTGATGCGCAAAGTATCAGCGCATGCGCACCCTAAATATTGACGAGACAACGAGATCGGGGCTGGACGGAGGCACACGTGTAGTTTGCGCAGCGGCAGCTCCTTTGTTTACAAACGGAGGAGCGAGGAGATGGCGATACAGATATACAGGAACGGCCACAAGTAATTAACAATCAGAAGGCTGGAGAAGAATTGCGGATCCCTGCAGACTTCACCACTCCATGTGGGAAAGTAATTATATTAATATTCACAGAGTTTAAGATATTTAATGATGCTTTGACAGATCCAGAATCACATGACCGCCAATCCACCCAATCATGGGCTGGGGGTGGATACAATGTCTAATGATTAATGTAATGCACTTGTATTTTCACCAATCATGTTCCTTCACTATGTACCGTATTTATCGGGGTATACCACGCACCGGCCTATAACACGCACCCTCATTTTACCAAGGATATTTGGGTAAAAAAAGTTTTTTACCCAAATATCCATGGTAAAATGAGTGTGCGTTTGTGCGCGTATATACCCAGATATACCCCCAGGAAAGGCAGGGGGAGAGAGGCCGTCGCTGCCCGCTTCTCTCCCCCTGCCTTTCCTGGGGTCTAGAGCCCTGCTGCCGGCCCTTCTCTCCCCCTAGCTATCGGCGCCGCTGCCCGTTCTGTCCCCCTGACTATCGGTACCGGCGCCCCATTGCCGGCACCGATAGCCAGGGGGAGAGAAGCGGCGCCGACAGCCAGGGGGAGAGAAGGGGCAGCGGCACCCATTGCCGGCGCCGCTGCCCCGTTGTTTCCCCCCATCCCCGGTGGCATAATTACCTGGGTCGGGTCCGCGCTGCTGCAGGCCTCCGGCGTGCATCCCCGGCGTCGTTGCTATGCGCTTCACGGCGCGGCGCATGACGTCAGTGCGCCGCGCCGTGCATAGCAACGACGCAGGGGACGCACGCCGGAGGCCTGCAGCAGCGCGGATCCGACCCAGGTAATTATGCCACCGGGGATGGGGGGAAGCAATGGGGCAGCCGGGTACCGATAGTCAGGGGGACAGAACGGGCAGCGGCGCCGATAGCTAGGGGGAGAAAAGGGCCGGCAGCAGGGCTCTAGACCCCAGGAAAGGCAGGGGGAGAGAAGCGGGCAGCGACGGCCTCTCTCCCCCTGCCTTTCCTGGGAGTGTATCGGCGTATAACACGCACATAGACTTTAGGCTAAAAATTTTTGCCTAAAAAGTGCGTGTTATACGCCGATAAATACGGTATATAAGTTTGACTCATTGTCATTTGCACCATGCTTGAGAAAGGCTTACTTTTAGATCTATCTATATCTATCCACAAAGTGGTGTTCTGAAGTCATTTATTGGTTTTTGCTTGTGTGTGCTAAAAAAAAAAAATGGTATTCTAAAGTGTATTTTTTTATCACCCCTGTCATAGTATAATAAATATCACAAATGTCGCACATAAGCAAAACCAAAGCAAAAAAAATTACTACAAAGCTCTCTTACCAAAGCAACAATGATAAATATCCCTCTATGTAGTTATATATGTACAATTTTATAATATAGCAGAAGTGTACATTTATATATTTTATCTGGTTTTTGTTTTTTAGTCACATTTCTTAACAGTACCAGTACAGCCCTGTCTTTACAAAATAATACTCTCTTCACTGATCTTAAACCAGATGAAATGGAATTAATGTATGCTGCCTATGGTGATGACACAGGAATACAGTGTGCTCTTAGGTAAGGTCAATATATTTCAATATGGTTCACTTAAAAGCAATGATTTTTATTAAATGTATTTGTGGCCTAACTGCCAGAGAGGCAGACACTACGACAGTTGTGCCCCAGACATGGAAGAAAAAAGAACAATTGGGACTCTCCCTAGTGTAAAACCACAGTGCACAGATTATCTAAAAGGAGAAGGGGTTGCGCTCAACTATTGGGCTCAGGACTCATCATCTCAAGACTCATGTAGTAGAGATGTTGCTGGGCACACCCTGGTACAGTACAGGGACCAATTTGGTCCACAATAATATTTAAAATAATGTTTACTTGGCATTTCAAAAAGGTTGTTTCCTTTTGAAACACATTCTTATATGCTAAATAATCGTCTTTTATTATTTTATACCTTTTTGTGGTCCGAACCGATCCTTGTTTAGTATCAACGTTTGCCCAGAAAAGCTTTGTTTTATCAGGGTCCCCTGCAGACCTACTTCCTATTTGTGCCCCTTTGACACTGGCATAGTGTTTGCATGTAGTGCCTGCCAGTAGGGCAGTGGTCTTAAAA
Organism: Hyla sarda; assembly: GCF_029499605.1. Lineage (NCBI taxonomy): Eukaryota > Metazoa > Chordata > Amphibia > Anura > Hylidae > Hyla > Hyla sarda. The sequence goes on along the minus strand of NC_079193.1, from coordinate 121,922,698 downwards.
TTGTGGACATGCAAATGTTGCAAAACTCCAACTCTCAGACATGCCCAGACAATCAACGGCTACAAAACTCTGGAGACCACTGGACTAGGGGGGAGCTGCAAGAGTTGTTTACAACACGTTGGCCCTCTTTTATCAATGTATTCACCCTATTCTTTGGGTGCATTTTTCTGCAAAATAATGTGCAACTTTATGTTTTACTGTTTTTATGCTGATGTTTGTAAGGTGGGTTTAGATTTCTGCTTTCGACAGCTCTTAAACCTGTTTACAAAATGCAGAGGTAAAGAAAATAAGTCAGATTTTAAGAAGAGGAAAGTAACATCTCTACACCACAGATTTATGTGCTGAATGACCAAAGAATACATTGCTGCTTTTATTCCAAAAACAGCACCAAACCTGTCCCCAGTTTATGTAGGGTAGGGCAGCTTCAATAAAATGATGATGCAGTAAAATACTGAGCTGGAGACCATGTGATTTATAACATATTGTCTCAGGCCGCATTAAGTGCTTTAAAAGGTCAGACACAACAGTAAAATAAGACTTGTACTACAGCACTTCTGGGTGTAGTTCACAAAGGTAATAGCAGTATTACAAAGCATTATAACTTTGCATCATGAGCTCAAAGAATGAGGAAAAATTAATCCTGGAAAACCCCTTTAAATGGGTACTCCGGTGGAAAACAATTTTTTTTTTTTTAGTCAACTCGTGCCAGAAAGTTTAAACCGATTTGTAAACTACTTCTATTTAAAAATATTAATCCTTCCAGTACTTACCAGCTGCTATATGCTCCACAGGAAGTTCTTTTCTTTTTTAATTTATTTTCTGTCGACCACAGTGCTCTCTGCTGTCACCTCTGTCCATGTCAGGAACTGTCCACAGCAGGATAGGTTTGCTATGGGAATTTTCTCCTGCTCTGGACAGTTCCTGAAATGGACAGAGGTGTCAGCATAGAGCACTGTTGTCAGACAGAAAAGAGATTCAAAAAGAAAAGAACTTCCTGTGGAGCATAAAGCAGCTGATAAGTACTGGAAGGATTAAGATTTTTTAATAGAAGTAATTTCCAAATCTGTTTAATTTTCTGGCATCAGTTGATTTAAAAAAATAAATAAAAAATTCCACTGGAGTACCCCTTTAATGACTCTCTAGTTTGATGAACACGAAGTTGAACTCTAGCCTCAATACTGAGAGTCATGTCTGCAGGAAACCAGGAACAGCTCATCACCTGCCAATACCATCTCTATAGTGAAGCACGGTGGTGGTGTTAAGGATTAGTTAATGTGCGGCCTTAATCTGTGAGTGACTACCGCTGTACTATTTTTGCTTAGTGTCGACGTAAGAAAATTCACACCAGGCCAGGTTGGTATGAGTTCTCTCCTCAGTATCCCAGGGAGTTCTCTTTTTAATTCAGGAAAAACAGTGTGTTTTTACATTGTGCAAAGAAGGAGGTTTAGGGAGGGATAGTTATGACATCACAATTAATGTTACAGTTTGGTTGCTCAGATATTGTGTCCGTATATATTGGCATATCTAGTGTCCATTAATTTCTTGGCAAAAGTTCTCTGTTCGTCAGATGTTTAGTCTTTCTACTCCCGCATGGAGGCGTCTCAAGGCCTCTATTCAGAGTCACGAGCAGATAGCATTCTGATGTATATGGGTTGAAAGGTAAAACTATGCATCATTCTATATGCTGATTAGTCCTTTGAGTGGCACTGCATAAGTCTTTATTTTGCAAGCCCTCTAGCTTGAGATTTCTGCATTTTTCCACAAAGCTCAATGTTTGAACTTCTTGCCTCCATAATCTCCATCTCAAGGTTCTTGATTACATGCAAAGAGCAGCTGAAATGTTTTGAATTAAGGAAAGCAAAGTTCTTCTGTAATAGCATCTCTTATCATTTCAGCAAAGGCATATGAGTATAGATATAGCGATCAATATATATCAATATATTATAAACCCAACAATTCCCCCCCCCCCCCCCCTAAGAACTTTGTTTTCTTCCATCTTTCCCTACGGTGCGTTATGCCTAATAGTCCCAAGTTCAGGTGGAGAAAAATAAAAAAAAACTGGTATAGGATGCTTCACTGATTTGAGATGAGCGGCTCCTGGTGAACCGCCCCCCTTTGTAGTCAGACTAATCCTTTATGTGGGACTTCTATGTTCACCCTACTCTGCTGGGTATACACTTGCACCATTGGCATACAGGATGGTTGTTCTCATGGGGGGAATTCCTTCGGTCATGTTTGGGTCTGATGTATCAATTTAGTTCAGATAAGCTGAAATAGTAGGTTCAATATCCACAGTTGTTCCCCCTGTAGTCATCTGTCACACATGTGTATATTGAATTGTCATCCCCATACATAAGACATTCTTTTGGCACCTCGGGACAATTCACTGTAACAGTAGTCAAATATAAAAGTAGTCACTTGGGCACTGGAAAAGTTGTCAAAACGTGGAATACTCTTGGGTCATCGTCAAGTCAGTCCAGTAGTGTGGTGGAGTCTGATTGGGTTGCTGGGTTTGCACTCCACTTATACAGAAACTGATATGTATCAGGAGCATGGTGTAGGAATCCTCTTGCAGTGTGTATCCATGTTGATTTTCCTTCCAGTTTCACCAAAACCAGAGTAGTCAGTAGAACCTGATAAGGACCTTCAAATCCAAGTTCCAGCGGCCCCCTCATGTGTCTTTTCACAAGGGCAAATTCTCTGGGCTGCAGATTTTTTTTTATTTTTTTATTTCATTATTTTTATTCAATGCTTACAAAAAGAAACACAAGCTCTTTACAGATACAGTGCAACAAATTACAAATACATAGGCATTTATTTAGTCCTTTAGTTACCCACCCCTCCCTCCATCCACCATGGCAGGAAAGAAAAAAAAAAAAGGAACTATCTCATCTTACCATCACATCTCTCTCTATTACCTAGAAATTCCAGAAACATCCGAGTTGTCAGCATCCCAGATTCCCCACTTTTTTTTTCCATATATCAAACATTTTTTCTGACATTTTGCTTTTAACCTTTTCGAAACCTTTAACCCTTTGCAACTCCAACTTCCATTCTGAACTACTCAGGTTTTTATTAGAAATCCATTTCCTCATTATAATCAACCTCCCTATACTCAATGCATTTCAGATCAACTTCTTTTTTACCATAGGTAAGTTAGGGATTAGACCAAACAGGAAGACTCCTGGTTTCCACTCCAAACTAACACCTGTTTTTGTTTTTATCTGTTCTTTTATTTCATTCCAGAAATCATTTATATATGGGCACTCCCACAACATATGTAAAAGATTCGCTTCAACATTTCCACATTTTGGGCAGTCCGCATGGGCACGGATTTTCCATTAGAATAGATCTTATAGGGGTATAATATAGTCTATGCAATAGCATAAACTGAGAGGTTCGAAGTTTTTCATTTTCAGACATCTGGACCACACTTGCTGTCATACCCTTCCAAATGGAAGCACTCCTTCTTTTGTCCACTCTGTTTTGCTTTTAACTTTCATCCCCTCTAGTTTCCCTAATCAGAGAATTTTATATGCTGCAGACAGCCCCAGTTTCCTACCCCCGTCCACCAATTCAATCAGCTGGATACTGAGAACCCTTATATCCTCAGTATATTTTACTGCATGTTCTAGTTGGAGGAAGCCAAATTTATATTTATCTTCTTACCCAAACTCACTCCGCAGTTCTTCGAATTTTTTTTAGCTTCCCTTCACTGAACATTTGCTCAACATATACTATCCCCTTTCTTAACCATAAACCATAGTGCTCAATTTTACTTATCTCTTTCAAATTGTTATTTTCCCACAGTGGAGTAAATTTCACACTTCCTACAATGTTTAACACATTTTTAGCTTTCCTCCACACCCAATTTGCCTGTGCTTCAATTGTATCCTTCTTATTAAATTTCAAATTATTTTCCAGTACTTCAAACACGTGCTTCCTATTCACCTTGTATTTAAATTTTAAGAGGTCATGCATCAACTGACCTTGATCACCCGTAAGCTGTGATAGCTGGGCCACCCAGTAGTACAATCTAAAGTTTGGGACCCCTAATTCCCCCCCCCCCCCATCTCTAGGCAGAGGGAATGTGTCTAATCTAATCCTAACCTTTTTTCTGCCCCAAATAAAAAAATTCACCAAACCATCTATTTTTCTAAACCGTACTTCACCTATAATTACCGGGGATGCTGTTAAATAGTATAAAAGTTGTGGTAGAACCACCATTTTGGTTAGTGCTATTCGATCAGACATTCCCAGGGGTAATTTTAACTAAATATCAATTTTTTTATTTTTACCAACAGTGGAGCTAGATTTAACTTAATATAATCCTTGGGATTACTACTAATGCTGGTCCCCAAGTATTCCATGGTCTCTGGATGTTTTATTACTTTTAATTCACCAAACCTTTCTTCACCAATGCCTTCCACAATCAATAATGAAGGATACGAAGAAACAGGAAAAAAGTGTACACCTTTGGATGCTGGCGCTGCTCAATGGAATAATTTTCTGTCGACACGTTTCAGATGAAGTATCAAGCATTTATTGATACATGCGAACAAAAAGACAGTGAAACGATGCGTTTCGGGAGCGAGCCCTCCCTTTTTCAATTGTGAGGAGTATGCTGTCTGGGGGGTAACAGTAAGGGTACTGACTTAATACCCTTGAAAATGGTGCCAAGACCGGGGTCAGGGGGCATATTGCTAAAAAGGTTACATAGCTCATTTGAAATTGCGGAGGTATGACAGACATTGTGATAATTACTATACACATATACATTGGTCAGTATGTAAATATAATACAAAGAAAAAGAGGAATATTGAATTGTTTTATACTACTGTGTGTGGCAGTAGTGGTCACCAAAACGAGGCTTGGTTTTGGTTGAAAGTGAGGCTCAGGTGTGTACACAGGTAAATAAATGCTCCAGGGTATTTGTAAGGACTGCCTTACAGTTCCCTGCAAGAGCGACCAATCGCGGTCCCCGAGTGTAGTGACGTCACAGTTCCTTTCTTCCCCATAGAGAAGCATTAGGTGTCTGCTGGACCAATCTTGTATATGGGCTGACGGCGGCAATTAAGATATGTTTGGATTGATGTAGACATCTAATGCTTCTCTATGGGGAAGAAAGGAACAGTGACGTCACTACACTCGGGGACCGCGATTGGTCGCTCTTGCAGGGAACTGTAAGGCGGTCCTTACAAAGACCCTGGAGCATTTACCTGTGTACACACCTGAGCCTCACTTCCAACCAAAACCAAGCCTCGTTTTGGTGACCACTACTGCCACACACAGTAGTATAAAACAACTCAATATTCCTCTTTTTCTTTGTATTATATCTAATTACTGACCAATGTATATGTGTATAGTAATTATCACAATGTCCATCATACCTCCGCACTTTCAAATGAGCTATGTAACCTTTTTACCAATATGCCCCCT